>NC_143584.1:93657936-93957936 GCF_048544385.1 Mastigoproctus giganteus | reverse complement strand
AATATCCGAGTGAATTGGAAATCAGCAAAGAATTTAAATTTTTGCAGGCATCTAGCAGTAGAAGTGAAAAGCTGGAGAAAGTTTATAGAGCACTGCTGACCATTAAACCAACAAGTGTCCAATCTGAGAGAGTGTTTTCGATCACTGGTCTCTTTAACACAAAAGTAAGGTCAAGTCTATCAGGAAAAATGCTTAATATACTGTGTTTTTTAAAGGATCATTTTCAGAAAAAAGCTGAGCAATAAATAGTAAAGTAATTTCCCCAAGCTGTTTTTTTTCACATTATTTTTATTATTATTATTATAGGGCTTATTATTTTTTTGTTTACTATACGAGAAGATAGTTTTTATTCAAAGGATTTGAATACAATTTGTAATTTTGTATAATCTCAAGCTGGTTACTTTTTTGGAGAATTTAAATTTTTTTATTTTTTTTACTATAAGAGGTGATAGATTTTGTTTAAAAGATTTGATTACGATTTGTACAATCTATCCAAGATAAAATAAATACCTGTGTTATAAGCTTTTAATTATTTTCCCTAAGTCTGAAAAAATTGGTTTTAAAACCGGTTTTAAGAGTAAACTTCGGTTAAACTCGGTTTTGAAATTTCTCCGTTTTATGAAAAAGCCCTACTCATTACCCTCTTGGAATTGCTTTTATGTATTGGAGATACAGTGACATTTTTCCAATCCAACAGAATCTCTCCAGATTCCAGTGATATTCTTATAATTACCTTAATGGTTCAAAGCACTGACTTGCTGTCTCCCTTTAAATTATAGGCTATATGCCAGCAACCTGATGGCATATAGCCTCGAAGGACTTAAATTGTGGGACCCGCCCGGCTCTCAGCTGCCCACATCAGTGCCAGGGCTTGCACTTGATCATCAGGCAACACAGTGGCAATTCCCGAGGCAGAATGCACTGGTCCCACAGGAACTATCTGAACAGTGACTCTGTTGTCATGGAAATGGGGAATATATTGTGCAATAAGGATAGGTGGAACAGGACCAGGGTATGTCGGCCAGGAACAAAAGTTAATGACATTGTAGAGCAGATATCATCTTTTAAGGGTGCAAAAGGTGATATTCTTGTACACTTTGGCACTAATGACATTAAACGTAGGAGAATGGTGGAATTACTCAATAAGTAAAGGTCAACGTTAAAAAAAAAAAAGCTGCCAGTTAGGTTTGAATTTGAAAGTATACAATTCTGCCCAGACATGATAGGAAGGAGTATATGATGAGAGCCTTGTTAATCAATTTGGTCCTGGAGAGATTGTGCAAGGCATCATTGGGTAGAATTTTTTTCTCAGCTGGTCTGTGCTTCATAACAGGAGAGACTGCTTCTACAGGGATGGGATACACTTAAATAGTAGAAAGGGTGCTAGAATATTTGCTGATGCTATCAAAGCAGTGTTAGATGAGTTGGAAAACTGCTAGCCTGGGGGGGGGGGGAATACATGGACTGATAGATTAACAGTAGCCGCAGGCTGGGGTGAAAGTGATTCTTGCACTGCTTCTATTGGAATGATCAATTGGAGAAGACAGAGAGTGGTAATCAATGGACACTGCTCATCGTGGACTAATGTTATTAGTGGAGTCCCTCAGGGTTCAGTATTGGGGCCTTTATTGTTTTCTGTATTTATAAATGATATTAATGATGGTATATCAGGCTTAATGTCCAAGTTTGCAGACGATACGAAGGTTGGCAGGGTTGTCAAGGACACTACTGACACTATGCTGCTGCAACAGGATTTGGAAAGGTTGAGCAGATGGGCTTCGAGGTGGCAAATGAAGTTTAACATTGACAAATGTAAAGTACTACATATGGGAAACAGCAACCCCAGAGCAACGTATCAACTCTGTGGTACTACACTGACAGTGGTAGAGAATGAAAGGGACCTGGGGGTGGTGGTGCAGGCAGATATGAAGTTCTCTGAGCAGTGCAGACGAGCTGCAAGAGTAGCTCATGGTGTATTGTCAATGATATATAGGAATTTTTCTAGCAGGGATAAGGAGGTGATTATTCCCTTGTATAAGGCAATGGTCAGGCCACACCTAGAGTACTGTATACAGGCCTGGAGGCCTCATTTCAGGAAGGATGTAGAGCTGCTGGAACGAGTACAGAGAAGGGCAACTAGATTGGTGAATGGGACAAAGGGGTTCTCTTACGAAGAAAGGCTTAAGTTTTGCAAATTACAGTGTCTGGAAACTAGGTACCAGCGGGGTGATCTGATAGAGGTGTACAAAGCCTTGAATGGTTTGAGCATGCTCAATGCTGATGGGATTCTTCCTCTAGCTCAGAAAAATCACCTGAGAGGGCATAAATTCAAATTGAGGAAAGACAGATGTAGGATAGATGTGCGGAAATTTGCCTTTAGCCAGCGGGTGGTTGGTGGGTGGAACAGACTTCCATCCCTTGTCGTGGAAGTTGATAGCCTAAATAAGTTTAAGGCTCAGCTGGACAGGTATTTCGAACGAACAGAGGGGTGAAGTGGAAGTGGTTATTTTTATTTATTTATGTTACTTTTTTTTTTTTTTTTTGGCTGATGCTGCATAAGCTTGCTTTCTTGCATCAAATGCCTCTACTAATGCTAATGCTAATGCTAATCAGCAGCGGCCTGGAAGCCAAGGTGCTGGGAATTTCAGGGACTGCTGGGAGTCATCACAGAACAAGTAAATATAAGGCTGTGTCAGGTTGGCTAAGAATAAGAACAGGTGCTTGTATACTTGGGTGTACACCAGTGCTAGAATTTTATTAAATAAATTTGATGAATTTGAGGTGTTGGTCAAAACATCAAAAGCTGCCATGGTGTCACACAGATATCAGGAATGCAGAATTGGAATTTGGGGTGTACAATGTGTACAGGAAGGATAAGACAGGATAGGAAGGGAGGATTATGCTGTTAGTTGAGAAACATAAAATTTAAGGAAGTGCACTCAGGTGACATGCAGTGTTGAGTCAGTTTGGTGTGACATAAGCACTGGGAAAGCAAAGTTGAGAGTAGGAGTATGCTATAGGCCTAATGACTGATGAGTAAAGTGAATAACTGTACAGAGAAATAGAGTGAGCCAGTAAATCAGATTGTCTTATAATCAGGGATTTTAATTCACAGATATTGACTGGAACTTGTGGATTGGTCACTCGCACACTAGCAAGACTTTTGTGGATTTGTTGTATTGTTTTCTACAGCAGCATGTTCGGGAGGCAACTAGAGTGAGTAATACTCTTGATGTGATTATCAGTAGTGATTCTTCATGCGTTAAGAATCTGCAAATAAAAGAACCACTAGATGGCAGTGATCACAGTCTGCTGATTTGGGATTTACTCAAAGATGTAACTACCATCCAGGGTAAAGGGAAGGGCTTGTGCTTTTGTAAAAGTAACTATGGTGGTCTGAGACAGTTTTTAAATTCTATACAGTGGGACCAACTGATGATGTTACCAACAGCAAATTCTAAATAGGAAGCATTCAAAGAATTGTTCTTGTATGCTATTAGGCTTTTCATACCAACTAAGAAATATTGTTCAAGGTTTAGGTCTAAATGGATGTCAGGTGAATAATAATACTTATGGCAGGAAAGAAATATGCATGGGATGCATATAAATTCTCAGGTGACACAGAGGCCTAATGGTAGATATAAGCTTGTCTGTAATCAAGTCACAAAGGTTAGGCAAGCGAAGGCAGATTACGAGAAATCTTTGGCAAAGGATGCAAAGAAAACAGTAAAGAGTTCTTTAGTTATATAGACTCTAGAAGGAAGGGAATGAATCAGATTGGTCCACTTGATATTAATGTTTTGACTGTAAATGATCGTTCTCAGATAGCTGCCAAACTAAGTGAATATTTTGCATCTACATTCACACATGAGGAGTTATTGAAGGAGGAGAGGACTAGATGTTTATCAAACTGTAACAGGGAGATAAAGGATTTTTTTTAATAACTAAGAGCAAAGTGAAGGAGAAATTGTTGAAGTTAAACATAAGGAAGGCACCTGGGGTGGATGGGATCTATCCAGTTATGTTAAAGGAGGCAACAAAGGAAGCAAGCAAACCCTTAGCCATAATTATGAATGCTTCCTTGGACTCAGGGGAGGTCCCCATGGACTGGAGATTTAAAAATGTATTTCAGATTAACTTCTGTTCCAGGGTAGTAGTAGTAGTAGTAGTAGTGGCACATGATGCAAGAAAGCAAGTGTAGGAGCTTATGCAGCATCAGCCAAAAAAAAAAAAAAAAAAAAAAAAAATCATCACACCATTCCCTCCAAATGCCTGTCCAGTTCCTCCTTAAATTTATTTAACCTATCAACTTTCACAACGACAGATGGAAGTTTGTTCCAGCAATTAACCACCCGCTGGCTAAAGGCAAATTTCCGCACATCTATTCTACATCTATCCTTTCTTAATTTGAACCTATGTCCCTGTAGGTTCGTAATCTGAACAAGTGGAAGGATCCCATCAGAATTCAGCGTGCTCAACCCATTCAAGGCCTTATAGACCTCAATCAGATCACCGCGCAGGTGCCTAGTCTCCAGCCACTGCAATTTGCAGAACTTAAGCCTCTCTTGGTAAGAGAATCCCTTCATTCCCTTCACCAATCGTGTTGCTCTTCTCTGTACACGCTCAAGCAAATCTACATCCTTCCTAAAATGAGGCCTCCAGACTTGTACGCAATACTCAAGGCGTGGCCTGACCATTGCCTTATACAGAGGGACAATCACCTCCTTTTCCCTGCTAGCAAAATTCCTATATATCATTGACAAAACCCCATGACCTGCCCTAGCAGCCTGTCTGCATTGCTCAGAATACTTCATATCTGACTGCACAATTACTCCCAGGTCTTTTTCATTTTCTACCACCTTAAGTGTAGTACCACACAGTTGGTACGTTTCTCTGGGGTTACTTCTACCCATATGCAGTACTTTGCATTTGTCAAGGTTGAACTTCAGTTGCCACTTCTTAGCCCATCTGCCCAAATTATCTAGATCCTGTTGCAGTAGCACACTGCCATTACTGTCATTAACAACCCTGCCAACCTTTGTGTCATCTGCAAACTTCGACATTAAGCCTGATATACCTTCATCAATATCATTGATAAATACACAAAACAACAGTGGACCCAACACCGAACCCTGTGGGACTCCACTAATAACATTAGTCCACGAAGAGCAGCACCCATTGATTACCACCCTCTGTCTTCTCCCACTTAACCATCCTTTTATCCATTGTAGCAACTTACCCTTAATACCATTCTGCTCCAATTTGTACAGTAGTCTACCATGCGCAACAGTAATTAATAGAGGCACTGGTTAAAGAAGCACTTCAAGGTTATCTAGACAAGACTGCATTTATAGTTCACACACACAGCATGGGGCTATTAAGGGGAAGTCTTGTCTGATTAATTTGATTGGATACTATGATATGGTCTCAAAGGAACTGTATGCAAAAAAAAAATTTGATATCATATACTTGAATTTTAGGAATGCTTTCGATACTGTTGCACATAGAAGACTACTGTAGAATTTGGAGCTGTCTGACACTAAGGCAAATTACTGCTATTAATAAAGGGATGGTTGATTGGGAGAAGGCAGAGAGTGGTAATCAATGGACACTGCTCTTCACGGATTAATGTTATTAGTGGAGTCCCCCAGCATTCGGTGTTGGGTCCATTGTTGTTTTTTGTATTTAGTAATGATATTGATGAAGGTATATCATGCTTAATGTTCAAGTTTGCAGATGATACAAAGGTTGGCGAGGTTGTTAATGACAGTAATGGCAGTGTGCTACTGAACATGATCTAGAAAAGTTGGGCAGATGGGCTTAGAGGTGGCAACTGAAGTTTAACTGACAAGTGTAAATTACTGCATATAGGTAGAACCCTAGAGTAATGTATCAACTGTGTGGTTCTACACTCAAATTGTGAAATTTGCTGACAGTGCAGACAGTCTGCAAGAATAGCTCATGGCGTCTTGTCAATGACATACAGGAATTTTTCTAGCACAGATAAGGAGACGATTGTCCCATTGTATAAGACAATTATCAGGCCACACCTTACTTGGGTGTTATATACAGATCTGGTGGCCTCATTTAAGAAAGATGTAGGGTTGCCGGAATGAGTATAGAGAAGGGCAATGAGATTGGCAAGTGGAACAAAGGGTTGTTTACCAAGAAAGACTGAAGTGCTGAAAATTGCAGTGTCTGGAGGCTGAGCACCTGCGAGGTAATCTGACTGAAGTGTATAAGGTTTCAAATGGTTTGAGCATCCTCAGTGTTGATGGGATTCTTCATCTTGTCCAGATTAGTCGCCTGAAGGGACATAAACTCAAATTGAGGAAAGACAGTTGTAGAATAGATGTGCAGAAATTTGCCTTTAGCCAATGGGTGGTTGATCGCTGGAACAAACCTCCATCTGTCATAGAAGTTGACAGCTTAAATAAATTCAAGGGAGAACTAGACAAACATTTGGAGTGAATGGATGGGTGAAATGGGAATATATTTTATTTTATTTTTTTTATTTTTTTTTTTTTTAGTTGATGCTATATAAGCTTGCTTTCTTGCATCATTAAGGCTGAGCTGGACAGGTACTTGGTGTTCCAAGTACCTGTCCAGATCAAATGGAGGGGTGAAATGGGAGTGCATTTCCCCCCCCCCCCCTTTGGCTGATGCTGCACAAGCTTGCTTTCTTGCATCGAATGCCTCTGCTTATGCTAATGTTTTAAAGGTGTACCATAATTCAATTGTATTTGCTTTCTGTGAGATATCTACCCAGTTGATAGAGGCCATGTAGTACCTTAAGCCATTGTAATTTCATTTCCTGAAATTATAATTCATTACTTTGCTGTTAACTACTTTTCCTGCTACTGGTCCCTGCATTGTCAGCCTTGTTATATCATCTGGTTCATGGGTGATAATCAAGTCTAGAATATTCTTTTCCCTGTTACTTTCCCTGACATGTTGATATACAAATAACAATCATTTAGTTGATTTAAAAATTTTGTCCCCCATAACATGTTTCCCACCCATTTGCTCCAATCAGTTAAAAAGAGGCAAATTAAAATTACCCATAATTAGACATCTTAATTCTCCCTTACTTGCCCATTCCAATTGCATGTAGGTGCTGTCATCATAATCTTCATAGTCACATGGTCTGTAGATTACTCATACTCTTATTATACCTTTTGCTTCCAACTATCTCACACCACACAGCTTTTGTTGCACTCCAGGTGCTTTTGATAAGAAGCCTAACCCCATCATCCCTTCTCTCTTTGCCCTATCCTTCCTAAATATGTTGTACTTACTGTACCGAAAATCATCATACCCTATTTCTCTGTGGTACCACATTTTTGTAAACCCTGTTATGTCAGCGTTACTTGTCCTAACCAGCAGTTTGAATTCACTCATTTTATTGACGACACTTCTGACATTATTGTATAAACAATTAAGACAGTGTTCTTGTGTAGTTGACTACCCTGACACACCCCTTGAAATTATTTAAGCTTGCTTTCCTGTTAGATGTTAAATTTCAGTTGCCTCTTCTCAGCCCATATGCCCAACCTTGCCAACCTTTGTATCATCTGCAAACTTGGACATTAACCCTGATATACCTTCATCAATATCATTGATAAATACAGAAAACAACAAGGGTCCCAACACCAAACCCTGGGGGGCTCCACTACTAACATTACTCCACGAAGAGTAGCGTCCATTTATTACCACTCTCTGTCGTCTCTCACTTAACCATCCCTTAATCCATAGCAGCAACTTGCCCTTAATGCCATACTGCTCCAGTTTGCACAGCAGTCTTCCATGTGCAACAGTATCAAAAGCATTTCTAAAATCCAAGTATGTGATATCAAAATTTATTTTTGGCATCCAGTTTCTTTGTGACCACATCGTAGTATCTAATCAGATTGGTCAGATAAGACTTCCCACGTTGTAACTGAATTATAACTGCTGCCTTGTTTAGATGATCCTGCAATGCTTCTTTAACCAGCGCCTCCATTAATTACCCTGGAACAGAAGTTAAACTATCATCATCGTCATAATTCCACTGGTTGACGTATGAAGCCTCGCCACCATGCCCTGTCCATGTACTTCTCTCCGTCGTTGATTTCACTCCAATTTCCTCCTCTCTTAATGACATCAGCCTTTATCATGTCTTGCCATCTCATTCTTGGTCTCCCCTTTGGTTTTTTGTTCCTTAATTGTAAATCAAACATTCTTCTTGGCAAATGATGTTGATCCTCTTGACATGTCCGAACCATTTCAAACGGGACCTTTCAATCGTATTCTGGAGTTTTTAAACCTGACTTCTCTCCCTAATCACATCATTCCTGATCTTGTCATGTCTTGTCTTTCTGGCTATGCTCCTCACAAATCTCTTTTCTGCCCCCTGAATTCTGCTTTCATCCTTTTTCCTCATAGTCACTCATAGTACTAATGATATTAGGAGTAGGAGACCGGCAGAATTACTTAACAAGTACAGGTCACTGTTGAACAAAAGCCGAGAATTAGGGTTGAATTTGAAAGTGTCTGCAATTCTGCCCAGACACGATAGAAGGGAGTATATGATGAGAGCCTTTTCGATCAATTCGGCCCTGGAAAGAATGTGCAAAGCTCAAGGGGTTGAATTTTTTTCAGCCTCGACTGTACTTGTTAACAGGAGAGACTGCTTCTATAGGGATGGGATACACTTAAATAGAAAGGGTGCAAGAATATTTGCTGATGCTATCGAGGCAGTGTTAAGTGGGTCGGAAAACTGATAGCTTGGAGGGATACAAGGACTAATAGTTTAACAGTAGCCGTAGGCAGAGATGAAGGTTATTCTTGCACAACTTCTATTAGAATAAGTAGCGACCTGGAGCATGGGGTGTTGGGGTTTTCAGGGACGGATGGCAGTCATCCTGAAATAGGTGGGTATATGGGATGTCTTAGGGTAACTAGGAATAGGAGTAGGAGCATGTATGCTTGCATGTATACCAATAGCATGTATACTTCTTGCATGTAGAAGTATAGTAAATAAATTTGATGAATTTAAAGTGTTGGTCGAGACATCAAAGGCGGATATTGTTGGGATAGCAGAGACGTGGTGTCACACAGATATAAGGAATGCTGAACTGGAATTTGGGGAGTACAATGTGTACAGAAAGGATAGACAGGATAGAAAGGGAGGAGGTGTTATGCTGTTAATTAAGAAAAACATAAAATCAGAAGAAGTGCATCCAGTTGATATAGATGAACAGTGCACTGTTGAGTCAGTTTGGTGTGACATAAGCACTGGGAGATCAAAATTAGAGTAGGAGTGTGTTATAGGCCTAATGACTCTGATGAGTACAATGAACAATTGTACAGAGAAATAGAGTGGGCTAGTAAATCGGAATGTCTTATAATGGGGGATTTTAACTTCCCAGATATTGACTGGAACTTGTGGGTTGGTCACTCATTGTGACTAGTACAATTGTTCATTGTACTAGTCACACACTAGTCAGACTTTTGGATTTATTGGATGATTATTTTCTGCAGCAGCATGTTCGAGAGGCAACCAGAGAAAGTAATACTCTTGATCTGGTTATCACCAGTGACCATTCATGTATTAAGAATATGCAGATAAAAGAACCACTAGGTGCCAGTGATCACAGTGTACTGATGTGGGATTTACTCAAAGATTTAATTACCATCAGGGGTAAAGGAAAGGGTTTTTGCTTCCGTAAAGGTGAGTACAGTGGTCTCAGACAGTTTTTAAATTCTGTACTGTGGGATCAACTGACGATGTTACCAACAGTAAATTCTAAGTGGGAAGCATTCAAGGAATTAATTGTGGATGCTACTAAAAGTTTCATACCTATTAAGAAATATTGTTCAAGGTTATCTAAATGGTTATCTAATGAACTAATGAGACTCGTAACAGAGAAGAAAAATGCATGGGATGCATATAAATTATCAAGCGACTCAGAAGCGTATGGCAGAATTAAGCTACTCTGTAATCAGGTCACAAAGGAGGTTAGGCAGGCGAAGGCAGATTACGAGAAATCCTTGGCAAAAGATGCTAAGAAAAACAGCAAGGATTTCTTTACTTATATTAACTCTAAAAGGAAGGGGATGAATCTGATTAGTCCACTTGACATCGATGGTTTGACTGTTGATGATCCTGCTCAGATAGCAAACAAACTGAATGAGTATTTTGCATCTACATTCACACATGAGGAATTATTAAGGTTTGAAAATGGCAGAAGGCTGTCAAATTATAGCAGGATACTTAATGATTTTGTAATAACTGAAAGCAACGTGGAGGAGAAATTGTTGAAGTTAAACATAAGAACAGCACCTGGGGTGGATGGGATCTATCCAGTTATATTAAAGGAGACGGCAAAGCAACTAAGCAAACCCTTAGCCATAATTATGAGAGCATCCTTGGACTCAGGGGAGTTCCCACGGACTGGAGATGTGCAGATGTATCCCCAATTCACAAAGGGGATCGAAGGGTAACACGTGTAATTACAGACCAGTCAGTTTAACTTCTGTTCCGGGTAAAATAATGGAGTCACTGGTTAAAGATGCATTGCAGGATCATCTAGACAAGACTGAAGCAATAATTCAGACACAGCATGGGTTTTTTAAGGGAAAGTCTTGTCTGATAAATTTGATAGGATATTATGATGTGGTTACAAAGGAACTGGATACAAAAAATAATTTTGATATTATATATTTGGATTTCAGGAAAGCTTTTGACACTGTTGCGCATCAAAGACTATTGTACAAATTGGAGCAGAATGGTATTAAGGGTAAGTTGCTACAATGGATAAAAGGATGGTTAAGTGGGAGAAGACAGAGGGTGGTAATCAATGGGTGCTGCTCTTCGTGGAATAATGTTATTAGTGGAGTCCCACAGGGTTCGGTGTTAGGTCAACTGTTGTTTTGTCTATTTATCAATAATATTGACGAAGGTATATCAGGCTTAATGTCGAAGTTTGCAGATGATACAAAGGTTGGCAGGGTTGTTAATGACAGTAATGGCAGTGTGCTACTGCAACAGGATCTAGATAATTTGGGCAGATGGGCTAAGAAGAGGCAACTGAAGTTTAAACTTGACAAATGCAAAGTACTGCATATGGGTAGAAGTAATCCCAGAGAAATGTACCAACTGTGTGGTACTACGCTTAAGGTGGTAGAAAATGAAAAAGACCTGGGAGTAATTGTGCAGTCAGATATGAAGTTTTCAGAGCAATGCAAACAGGCTGCCAGGGCAGGTCATGGGGTTTTGTCAATGGTATATAGGAATTTTGCTAGCAGGGTGAAGGAGGTGATTGTTCCTCTGTATAAGGCAATGGTCAGGCCATGCCTTGAGTACTGCGTACAGGTCTGGAGGCCTCATTTTAGGAAGGATGTAGATTTAGTTGAGCGTGTACAGAGAAGGGCAACAAGATTGGTGAGGGGAATGAGGGGATCCTCTTACCAAGAGAGGCTTAAGTTCTGCAAATTGCAGTGGCTGGAGACTAGGCACCTGCGCCGTGATCTGATTGAGGTGTATAAGGCCTTGAATGGGTTGAGCACGCTGAATTCTGATGGGATTCTTCCACTTGTTCAGGTTACAAACCTACGGGGACATAAATTCAAATTAAGAAAAGACAGATGTAGAATAAATGTGTGGAAATTTGCCTTTAGCCAGCGGGTGGTTAATTGCTGAAACAAACTTCCATCTGTCGTTGTGGAAGTTGATAGATTGAATAAATTTAAGGAGGAACTGGACAGGCATTTGGAGGGAATGGTGTTTTTTTTGGCTGATGCTGCATAAGTTCATACACTTGCTTTCTTGCATCACATGCCACTACTACCAGTACTAGTCCAAGTTTCAGGTGCATACATCAAAATTGGTACTAATATGCCTGATATATAGCATTCTTACATATCAGTGGTATATTCCCGTTCAAGATCAAATCTCTTGTCTGCCTTTAGAAATTGCCGCCCACTTGTATCCTTCTACTGATTTCTTCATCTATCACTCCAGTTATTTTAATGGTGCTTCCTAGATACTTGAAGTTGGTAACCATTTTTAGCTCTTTCTCTTCCATTGTAATGTATCCATCAAGCTCGCCAGTCCTCTTTAGAACCATTACTTCACTCTTCTTCTGACTGAAAACCAGTCCAAATTCATTGGCCATACTAGCCTATATATCAACTTGCCGTTGCACTTGTTCCCTGCTCTCTCTCTCCCCCATATGCAGAGATCATCTGCAAAGAGAATGACTTTCATCTGATCCTGTCCAAGTTGTTCCACTCTACATTGTAAGTCTTCCACCATTCTACTTTGCACATCATTAATGACAGCTATGAATAGTAGTGGTGACAGGACGCCTCCTTGCCTCAAACCTGATGTTATTTTGAAGCTCTCCTTCAACCTCATCACATATTCTCAATTCTCTCCACAAGATGTTCCTCTATCGCCAAGTTTCTCAAAATCTCCCACACTTTTTCTCTCTTTACGGCATCAGACGGTTTCTTTATATCCAAAAATGCCATCTATAATTCTTTATTGTGTTCATAACACTTTTCCATCAGTTTAGTATTAGTAATGGCCGCATGGTGCAAGAAAGCCTATGGCTTATGCTGCACCAGCCAAAAAAAAAAAAAAAAATCCGAACAAAACAATGATAAAAACAAACAAAAAAAAAAATGAAAATAAAAATAAATAAATAATAATAATTAATAAAAAAAAAAAAAAAAAAAAAATTAAACCTATCATCTTATGCTCTTCCCTTACCCGAAAGTACGATCCAGATCACCTTTGAATTTCCCCAAACTGTCGGCCTCTACCACCCATGAAGGCAACTTATTCCAGTAATTTATAACTCGCTGGCAAAAATAAAACTTCCTGCAGTCCAATCTAAACATTTCCCCTCGTAACTTGAATTTATGTCCCCTAGTTCTAGCATCATTTATAATCTTGAAAATTTCATCCTCATTCATTTTACTGATGCCTCTCAGAGCCTTAAACACCTCAATCAAATCTCCTCTAAGGTGTCTAGTTTCCAAACTCTGCAACCCACATATTCGAAGTCTTTTTTCATAAGGACGCCCTTTTGCCGATCTCCCCAGGCGAGTTACCCGTCTTTGCACCCTTTCAAGAAGCTCGATGTCTTTCTTTAGGTGCGGTCTCCATGCTTGAACACAGTATTCCAAGTGTGGTCTAACATAAGCCTTATATAATGGAATTGTCACGTCCCTATCTCTACTTGCAAAGGTTCGATAGATCATCGATAGGACACCATGGGCCTTCCTTGCAACCTGTTTACAATGCTCAGAGAATTTCATGTCTGACCGTATCGTAACACCCAAGTCCCTTTCCTCCAGTACTGGGTTTAGTTGAACTCCACCAAATTAATAAGTTATTTTGGGATTACTGTTTCCCAGGTAATACCTTACACTTTGTTGGATTAAAGCATAGCTGCCATTTTTCTGACCATTCCTGAAGTCTATCTAGGTCTCTCTGAAGAAGCCTAGCTTGACAGTGATCATTAACTACTCTACCAATTTTAACATCATCTTCAAATTTAGACATCACGCCCTCTATCCCTTCATCAATGTCGTTTATGAAAATTAAAGACAACAGTGGTCCTAATACTGATCCTTGGGGAACCCCACTTCTTACATCAACCTAATCTGAGGAATAGCCATTTATCACAACCCTCTGCCTCCTGCCCTGAAGCCATCCTTCTATCCATCTAAGGATTTTCCCAGTGTGATTCCAACCTGTTCCAGCTTATAAAGCAGCCGCTCATGTGGGACTGAGTCAAAAGCTTTGCTGAAATCTAAATAAACAATGTCGAAATTATTCCCTAAATCCAGCTCATGACTGACCCTTTCAAAATAGCAAACCAGATTTGTTAAACATGATTTTCCCTTTACAAAACCATGCCGAGTATCCTTGAGCATTTCAATTCGATCCAAATGATCCTGAATTCCACCCTTGATCATTGTCTCCATGATTTTCCCTACTACTGAAGTCAGACCGACAGGTCGATAATTTCCAATTTCACTTCTAGAGCCACCCTTATGTATGGGAGATACATTGGCACTTTTCCAATCCAAGGGAATCTCACCAGAGTCTAGTGATGCTTGCATAATTAGCCTCAGTGGTTCAATGCACTCGCTTGCTGCCTCCCTTAAGATTATAGGGTATATTCCATCAACACCAGGAGCCTTACTGGTGTGTAGGCTCGAAAGTTTTTTCATTAAATAATCTTGCGAAATTTCAGTATCATTAATTACATATTTTTCAACTTCGCTCCCACAATTTCCCATTGCCACAAAAGGTTTTTCATTTGTAAATATCGATGCAAAATAACTGTTGAGTTCATCTGCAACGGCAGCTGGTGTATTTAATACTATCCCCTTTTCCTTACGTAAAGGTCCGATCTGGTTTGTCCTGCTCTTCTTGGCATTTATATAGGTGAAGAATTCTTTATCCCCCCTCTTTCATCTGTTTGCTAGTGATTTCTCATAAACTGCCTTTGCCTGTCAAACCTTTTCTGTGGCTCTATTACCCATCACCTTGTAGCTGTTATAGGCTTCAGTACTTTTACTCTGTAACCTTTCCATGCTACCTTTTTCTGCTCAAGTAATGTGGCAACTTCACTATTCATCCAACTTGGAACCCTCCTTGTGGAGTATTTTTTTTAATGGTAAATATGCATTCAAGGCATCTGTGATTAATGTTTTAAAAGCATACCACAGTTCAATTGCATTCGTTCTCTGTGCGATATCTACCCAGTTAATAGAGGTTATGTAGCACCTTAAGGCATCGTAATTTCCTTTTCTGAAATTAAAACCCATTCCTTTGCCTTTTACTTCTGCTACCTCTCTTGTCATCATCCACCGTAGAACTCCGTGATCACTTCCTGCTACTGGTTCCTCTACTGTCAGCCCTGTTATGTCATCTGATTCATGTGTGATGATGAGGTCTAGGATATTCTTTTCTCTAGTACTTTCCCTGACATGTTGATACAAATAACAGTCATCTAGTTGATTTAAAAATTTTGTTCCCCATGTCGAGTTTCCTTCCCATTTACTCCAATCAGCTAGAGGCAAATTGAAATCACCCATAATAAGACATTGACGCTTACTTGCCCATTCCATTTGCATGTAGAGTCTTTTGTCATAATCTTCACAATCACCTGGTCTGTAGATTACTCCTACTCGCATTATACCTTTGTTTCCAACTATCTCACACTATACAGACTCTATACTAGCATGTGAAATGTCTGAATCTGGGAAAGCTATTGTCGCACTCAGGCTTCTTCTGATAAGAAGCATTACCCCACCACCACTTCTTCCTAAATACATTATACAAGCTATACTGAAACTCATCATCCCCAATTTCCGGGTGGCACCACGTCTCTGTAAGCCCTGTTATGTCCGCTTTACTTGTTTTAACCAGCAATTCGCTCATTTTATTGACGACACTTCTAACGTTACTGTATAAACAATTAAGATTTACAGTTCTTGTATATTTAACAACTCTAACACAACCCTTGAAGTTTTTTAGGCTCTCTTCCCTGATATTAACTACCCGCTCACGTGAAACATTTCTGCCCCCTGAACATCTAGATAATACGTCCAGTTGGGGTAGCAGATAAGAACTCTTAAGGTATGTGCAAGAGTTACTTTGACCAATATTATCAGATAAATGCATGTCAGTATTACCTACGTCCCCCCTAGCTAGCAGTTTCCCTGCACCTTTAAGGCATCCTCAGTAATACTGGCAAAAACTTTTGCACCACCTTTGTTTAAGTGTATCCCGTCTCTACAAAACAAATTTCTTCTACCTACAAGTGTGGGCCATGCTGATGAAATTTACCCCCTAAAGCCTTGCAGATTCCTTCAAGTCTTGAGTTAATCCACAAGGGCTCTTAACATATAATCCCTCCTATCGTGTCTGGGCAGAATTGCAGACACATAGACATTATGGCCTAGCTCGCAGCATTTCCTAAGCATGGTCCTGTATTTTACCAACAAATCGTCAGATCGTGTACGTTTAATATCATTAGTCCCCACATGAATAATAATATTCTCTTTACCCCCTTTAAAATCTGACAATCAAAGTTGCCCGATGCAGAAATTTAGATCCACCGTCGATCTGCCCAGGCGTAAAGCCATACTGTTCCTCGGCCATCCTATTTTCAATCATTCCTCTTATCTTCTGATCTAACACTCTCTCATACAGCTTACATGTGATGTCAGTGTGATGCCTCTATAATTGTAACACTTTTTCCTGTTCGCCTTCTTGAACAATGGAATGATCAAACCTTCTTTCCAATCCTTCGGCACCTGTGTCTCATCATCTCAGATCTTACTGAACAGTCTGTGTATGTCCATGCTATCCCTGCCTCTCCTATAGCCTTCAGCATCTCTCCATTTATCTCATCCATACCAGCAGACTTACCTGTCGATGTATTTCCATGCCTGCACTACATCATTCCACGTCAACTCTGTCTGCTCTCTCTCTCTCTCTCTCTCTCTCTCTCTCTCTCTCTCTCTCTCTCTCTCTCTCTCTCTCTCTCTCTCTCCGTATCTTCTCTTCTATGATCAACCTGCCTTTTTACCTTTTGCTGGCTGTCCTGCATGTGCAACAGATTTTTCAAAATACTTCCATGTATCTCTTATTCTTTCATCCTTGGTTATTAGGTTCTCAATCTCATCCATCAAGTTGTTGTTATTTGGTTTTTAGGAGCATTAGCAACTAAGGCCATATTGCTCCGGGGATATGCGGTGGTAATTCCCTGACCTTTCCGCATCCTCCGTATTTGGTGGTCACGGGCTCGAACCCCGGTCTATTCAAGAAGTGTGTGCTACGCACTGTTGCTCCTGCCCACCTGGCTACGGAGGTGCCTATCCATCAAGTATTTGCTCTGTTCACCCTCTCTTCTTCTATTCCTCACCATACCATACCATACAGCGTCTTTTTATTACCGTTGATATCTTGTCATAGAGTTTCACTCCACTCTTCCAACCAGTCTTCTCTCCTCATTAACTATCCTCTTACCCTCTCTCTTCACGGCTTTATATCTTGCTTTATTTTCATCATTTCTGTTCTGAAAGTAGGTCCTGAATGCATTATTCTTGATTTTCACAGCCTCTATCATTCCACCATGGGGTTTCTTTCCATCTCCTTCTATTGCTTGTCCTTCCACAAACCTGCTCTGTCAGAAGTTAAACTAACAGGTTTGTAATTACTTGTGTCACCCTTTGTGAATTGGGGATACATTTACACATCTCCAGTTCATCTTGTACTCTCTTGTGTCCATCTTGCACATCTTGTATTCATCAGTCATTAGGCTCATAGCACATTGCTTATGTCACACCAAACTGATTCATCATTGCATTGTCCACCCATGTCAACTGAATGCTTTAGATTTTGTGTTTCTTACCATCAACATTACCCTTCTTATCCTGTCTGTACATGTTGTACTCCCCAACCTTGCATAACATGGTATTTTTGAACTTTGGTTCAGGGAAAACCCTGCTATTATGTTGGTTAAGTTTTCAACATTTCCATTCTTTTTTTTTTTTTTTTTTTTGTGAATTCCTGCTGTTGACTGGCTAGTCGTTAGGGAAAAAAAAAATCGTTGGCAATTCCCGTATTTTAATCATTACAATGAATTTTGAAAAAAATTGATTCTGAATCGATTGCAGTGATGGACGCATGGAAACGTTTTTCATTTGTGGACTGTATCGGAATCATAGCTTTATCGCTCAAAGAAGTAAAACTGTAACATTTAAATGTATATTGAGAAAATGTATGGCAAGAGTCAGTTCATTCAGGAAATATGGTCAAACCAGCAGAAAACGGAATCAGTGTGATAGTAGGACTTGATAAGTCACTAGGAGGGTAATGTTTTGATGATATGATTGTTGAAGACGTTCAAGAATTACTAGTAGAAAAAGAGGCTAGTGAAGTGGATTTGGTGGAAATGGCATTGGAGATAATCCAAATCAATTCAGAAGATGATAGTGCAGATGAAGTTCCAAATTTTACACTAAAACTTAGCTGAGCAATTAGAATGTTAGTTTTTGAATGCAGATACGTCGACTGAAAGGAGCACAAAGATAAAAAGTATTAAGGCTGGTCTGTTATGCAGGATTGTCTTGTTCGTTATTATGGCATGGTCCCAGTATAGTCTGTGAGTAGAGGCCCCTAGTATGGCCCAAGGCACATATTTGTAATACAGTAAACTTTCTTTGATCAGCTGGTATTTTTGCGCTAGCTTCTGATGTATTATTCTGGCCACCCGGCCATGAGAGTATACTCCATCTGGGTGATCACCCTTCATCCTACAGTGATGTGCTGAATTGTTTCTGGGGTGAGGTGGCATCAACGACATGTGTCATTTGTTACTCCGGGGTCCTTGGTAATGTATTTCTTGTAGTTCCTGGTTTTGATAAACTGATCTTGGATGGTGATCATGAATCCTTCCTTTTGTGAGCCAAGCATTGGAAGCCATCCTATATATGCAGTCTTAATGGAGGTTATTGTAGTGTCTTCCATGGATTGTCTTATTCGACCAGCTTTCTTTGTTTCTTCTGTCTGTGTTAGTGTGGTCTCCTTATTGAGTGTTGTGTGCCATTTGTGTGTCTTTCTTATGGCTTAATAGATTGGTGCTGTATTTTCCTGGAAGTAATCCCACAAGTTCTTAATTGCCTTCTCTTGTTCAGTGAGGTCAGTCAATCCCCTCCGTCCTTTATGGGCTATGGTCAGTCTCTTGATGGCCAATTTCAGGTGGTGGTGGTGGCAACTCTCAGTCATTATTATCATTAAATGTCGTCATCTCCTCCAGCTCGGTGCTGGTCCAGTCTGTGAGCCTGAAGGAGTACGTTAGTACTGGGACTGTAAAAGTGTTTATGGCTGTGACCATGTTCCTGCCATTTAGTTTTGATTTTAGCAGGCTTCTCAGCCTCTGAGAAGTATTTCTCAGTCGGGTGGGCCTGCATCATCCCCAAATATTTGTATGTCACTCCCTCTGTCATGGCTTCAATCTCTTCAATGGTCTTTAGCTGGTGGTTTTGTCTGACTAGATGTCCTTGATGTAATCCACAGGTCTAATGGAGTCACTGGTTAAAGATGCATTGCAGGATCATCTAGACAAGACTGCAACAATAATTCAGACACAGCATGGGTTTGTTAAGGGAAAGTCTTGTCTGACAAATTTGATAGGATATTATGATGTGGTTACAAAGGAACTGGATGCAAAAAATAATTTTGATATCATATATTTCGATTTCAGGAAAGCTTTTGACACTGTTGCGCATGGAAGACTATTGTACAAATTGGAGCAGAATGGTATTATGGGTAAGTTGCTACAATGGATAAAAGGATGGTTAAGTGCGAGAAGACAGAGAGTGGTAATCAATGGGTGCTGCTCTTCGTGGACTAATGTTATTAGTGGAGTCCCACAGGGTTCGGTGTTAGGTCCAATGTTGTTTTGTATATTTATCAATGATATTGATGAAGGTATATCAGGCTTAATGTTGAAGGTTGCAGATGATACAAAGGTTGGCAGGGTTGTTAATGACAGTAATGGCAGTGTGCTACTGCAACAGGATCTAGATAATTTGGGCAGATGGGCTAAGAAGTGGCAACTGAAGTTTAACCTTGACAAATGCAAAGTACTGCATATGGTTAGAAGTAACCCCAGAGAAACGTACCAACTGTGTGGTACTACACTTAAGGTGGTAGAAAATGAAAAAGACCTGGGAGTAATTGTGCAGGCAGATATGAAGTTTTCTGAGCAATGCACACAGGCTGCTAGGGCAGGTCATGGGGTTTTGTCAATGATATATAGGAATTTTGCTAGCAGGGAAAAGGAGGTGATTAACCCTCTGTATAAGGCAATGGTCAGGCCACGCCTTGAGTACTGCGTGCAGGTCTGGAGGCCTCATTTTAGGAAGGATGTAAATTTACTTGAACGTGTACAGAGAAGGGCAACACGATTGGTGAGGGGAATGAAGGGATCCTCTTACCAAGAGAGGCTTAAGTTCGGCAAATTGCAGTGGCTGGAGACTAGGCACCTGTGCGGTGATCTGATTGAGGTATATAAGGCCTTGAATGGGTTGAGCACGCTGAATTCTGATGGGATCCTTCCACTTGTTCAGATTACGAACCTAAGGGGGCATAAATTCAAATTAAGAAAGGACAGATGTAGAATAGATGTGCGGAAATTTGCCTTTAGCCAGTGGGTGGTTAATTGCTGGAACAAACTTCCATCTGTCATTGTGGAAGTTGATAGGTTGAATAAATTTAAGGAGGAACTGGACAGGCATTTGGAGGGAATGGTGTGATTTTTTTTTTTTTTTTTGGCTGATGCTGCATAAGCTCATACGTTTGCTTTCTTGCATCACATGCCACTACTACTACTACTTGCATTTGTCTAGGCCAAATTAACGTCCTGATGTCAGTGCTGAACCCTTCAGTGATCTGTAGTAGCTATTGGAGTTGATTTTCAGTTGAAGCATAGTTTGATATCAGCCATATACATCAGGTGAGAGAGTGTACAGGTTCTTCCTTCCTTCTTTAAGGGTATATCTGTTCTTAGCATTAGTAAAGGCGCATGATGCAAGAAAGCAAGCTTATATAACATCAGCAAAAAAAACCTTTCCATTTCACCCATACACTCGCTCCAAATGTTTGTCTAGTTCTGCCTTGAATCTATTTAAGTTATCAACTTCTACAACAACAGATGGAAATTTGTTTCAGCAATCAACCACCTGCTGGCTAAAACTTCTGCACATCTATCCTACAATTTTCTCTCCTCAATTTGAATTTATGTCCTCTCAAGTGATTATTCTGTGCAAGAGGAAGAATCCCATCAGCATTGAGCATACTCAAACCATTCAAACCTCGCTTGTGCAGAGTCTCCAGACATTGTAATATGCAAAACTTAGCCTTTCTTCATAAGAGCAACTCTTTGTTCCATTCGGTAATCTTGTTGTCCTTCTCTGTACTCGTTCCGGCAACTCTACATCCTTCTTAAAATGAGGCCTCCAGACCTGTATATAGTACTCAAGGTGTGGACTGACCATTGCCTTATACAGAGGGACAATCACCTCCTTTTCCCTGCTAGCAAAATTCCTGTATATCATTGACAAGACACCATGAGCTACTCTTGCAGACCATCTGCACTGCTCAGAAAACTTCATATCTGCTTGCACAATTACCCCAGGTCCTTTTCATTCTCTACCACTGTCTATGTAGTACTACACAGTTGATATGTTACTCTGGGGTTACTGCTTCCCATGGCGCCTCCGTAGCCAGGTGGGCAGGAGCAGCAGTATGTAGCACACGCTTCTTGATTACACCGGGGTTCGAGCCCGTGACTACGAAATACGGAGGATGCGGAAAGGTCAGGAAATGACCACCGCATATCCCCGGAGCAACATGGCCTTAGTTGCTAATGCTCTTAAAAAAAAAAAAAAAAATTGACTGTTAAACTTCAGTTCCCACCTCTCAGCCCATCTGCTCAACTTTTGTAGATCGTGTTGCAGCAGCATACTGTCATTAGTATCATTATCAACAATGCCGACCTTTGTATCGTCTGCAAACTTGGACATTAAGTCTGATATACCATCATCAGTATCATTGATAAATACAGAAAACAACAACGGACTCAATGCTGAACCCTGGGGGACTCCACTAATAACATTAGTCCACAAAGAGCAGTGTCCATTGATTTACGACTCTGTCTTCTCCCACTCAACCATTCCTTTATTCATAGCAGCAATTTACCTCCAATGCCACACTGCTCCAATTTGTGCAGCAGTATCAAAACCCTTTCTAAGATCCAAATATATGATATCAAAGTTATTCCCTGCATCCAGTTCCTCTGTGACCACATCATAGTATCCCATCAAATTGGTCAGACAAGACTTCCCCTTAATAAAACCATGCTGTGTCCGAGCTATAACTGAAGTCTTGTCTAGATGATCCTACAGTGCTTCTTTAATCATTGCTTCCATTAATTTCCCTGGAACAGAAGTTAAAATAACAGGTCTTTAATTACTTGTGTCACATTTGCACATCTCCAGCCCATCCTTAACTCCCCTGAGTCCAAGGAAGCTCTCATAATTATGGCTAAGGGTTTTCTTACTTCCATTGCTGCCTCCTTTAGTATAACTGGATAGACTCCATCCACCCCAGGTGCTTTTGTTATGTTTATTTTCAACAATTTCTCCTCCACTTCGGAGAAATTATTACAAAAGTAATAATTAGTTATTATTACAAAGTCATTACAAAATCATTCACTTCTGGCATTCCCCTCCCTGAATAACTCCTCATGTGTGAATGTAGATGCAAAATATTCATTTAGTTTGTTAGCTACCTGAGCAGGATCATCAACAGTTGAACCATCGATATCAAGTGAACCAATCTGATTCATCCCCTTCCTTCTAGAATTTACATAAGTAAAGAACTCTTTGTTGTTTTTCTTTGCATTATTTGCCAAAAAGTTCTCGTAATCTGTCTTTTTCTGCCTAACCTCCTTTGTGACTTGGTTAAAGACCAGCTTATATCTATCATGGGCTTCTGTGTCACCTGTTAATTTATATGTATCACATGCATTTTTCTTCTCTGCCACATGTCTCATTAGTTCATCTGACATCCATTTTGGCCTAAACCCTGAACAATATTTCTTAGTTGGTATGAAAAGCCTAGTAGCTTCTAAGATTAATTCTTTAAATGCTTTTAAATCATTTTGAATTTACTGTTGGTAACATTATCAGTTGGTTCCATCGTATAGAATTTAAATATTGTCTCAGACCATCATAGTCACCTTTACGAAAGCAAAAACCCTTTCCCCGATGTTAGTTACCTGTTTGAGTTAATCCAACTTTAGCACACTGTGATCACTGCCACCTAGTGGTTCCTTTATTTGCAGATGCTTAATGCATGAAGAATCACTACTGATAAACAGATCAAGAGTATTACTCACTCTAGTTGCCTCCCGAACATGCTGCTGTAGAAAACAATCCAATAAATCCACAAAAGCCTTGCCAGTGTGTGAATGACCAAATCTCAAAATCCAGTCAATATCTGGGAAATTAAAATTACTGGCCCACTCTCTATTTCTCTGTACAGCTGTTTATTGTACTCATCAGAGTCATCAGGCCTATAACACACTCCTACTCTCAATTTTGCTTTCCCAGTGCTATGTCATACCAAACTGATTCTTCACTGCACTGTCCAGCCATGTTGACTGGATGCTTACTTGGATTTTGTGTTTCTTAACCAATAGCATAACTCCACCTCCCTTCCTATCCTGTCTATCCTTCCTGTACACACTGTACTCCTCAAATTTCAATTCTGCATTCCTTATATCTGTGTGACACCATGTCTCTGATATCCCAACAATATATGCCTTTGATGTTTTGACCAACACCTCAAATTCATCAAATTCATTTACCAAACTCCTAGCATTGGTGTACACACAAGTATACATGCACTTGTTCCTATTCTTAGCTACCCTAAAATAGCCTATGTATTTACTTGTTCTGGAATCCCTTCTCCCTTGTTTTCTAGGCTGTTGCTGCTCATTCCAATAGAAGCATTGCAAGAATCACTTTCATCTCTGCCAGCGGCTACTATTAATCTATTAGTCCGTGTAACCTCCTAAGCTAGCAGGTTTCCGACCCATCTCACGCTGCCTCAATAGCATCAGCATATTCTTGCAGTCTCTCCTGTTAACATAGACCAGGCTGAGAAAAATTCTACCCCTTGAGCCTTGCACAGTCTCTCCATCTCAAAACTGATCAACAAGGCTCTCATCATATACTCCCTCCTATTGTGTTTGGGCAGAATTCAGACACTTTCAAATTCAACCCTAACTCACTACTTGCTGTTATTGAGCATTGTGGACAGTGGATTGAGTGCTACTCGGAACCATACATGGTGGACTCAGGACATATCCCTGGAAGATTCTTCTTGTTGGTTGTAGGAGGTGTGTCAGGTTGACTGTAGCTGTTCAGTGTCTCTATCAGCAGCTGTGGGGCATGGAGTCGAAGGCCTTGCAGTAATCGATGTAGGCTATGTACAAGTTGTGGTGCTTCTTATATTCTTGGTCCATAGCCACTGCATCGGTGATCAGTTTCTCTTTGCATCCATTGCTCATCTGCGTTACATCCCTTCTACCCAGCTATGATGTTCTGGCTTTCTAAGTTTGTTTGTTTGTTCTTTGGAGCATTATTAACTAAGGCCATATTGCTCCGGGGATATGCGGAGGTAATTCCCTGACCTTTCCGCATCCTCCGTATTTGGTGGTCACGAGCTCGAACCCCAGTCTAATCAAGAAGCGTGTGCTGCTTTCTAAGTGGCCTGATATCTTCTTGGTTATGCAGCTGGTCAGGATCTTGTAGGCGATTGTTGAGTGACAACTGATCAGTCTGTACTTTGCTCAGTTTATGGTTTTGTTGTCCTTAGCCTTCAGATAAGTGATTCCTTGAGTCAGAGACTGGAACTGTGTCAGGGTGTCTTATCATCGTGGTGAACTGCTCCACAGCGGAGATGGAGGAAACCCCTGGTGCCGTGAGACAACTAACTCTAACACACTGAACTGCTCCACTGTGTCTGAGAAAAATTCTACCCCTTGAGCCTTGCACAATCTCTCCATCTCCAAACTGATCAACAAGGCTCTCATCATGTACTCCCTCCTATTGTGTCTGGGCAGAATTCAGACACTTTCATCAAATTCAACCCTAACTCACTACTTGCTGTTATTAAGCGTTGTGGACAGTGTGTGCAGCTGAACTTCATGTTCTTATTATTTATATGTTTATTTTTGATTATATTATTATTATTATTAGTTTTTTTTTTTTTTTTTGATTGGCGCAGGAAAAAATCTGTTGCTTCCTTGCACTATATTACTAATACTAATCCAGGAATAGTTTCCCCTCTGGTTCAGAATTCTTTCGAGTTTGCAGTGGGTGTAATATGGTTTTAATCTTGCTGTGATATCTCGATCTATCGGGTGGATCAGCATCTCATCTACACCTATAGCATTATTACACCGAGACAACTATGTTACATTTTCAGCATCCTTCATTTACAGTTTCACTATTTATTTGCAAATAATGGAAAAACTGCAATAGTTTAAGTAGCTATTGTACAAAGACAACTTGCAAATAATCATAACCACAAATATTGAGAATGTACCATGCTTAAAAAAGGAATAGATTTCTGTGTTGCGGGATCATATGTGCTATATAACCTGGTACTCTAATAATAGGGCTACTGGATAATATTTGTCAATAGCAAATAATTACATATGACTATGCTTGCCATAACTTCCAGTGGTCAGATATGAAACATTTTTTCTGATGTTAGCTGAATGGTCCACCTCACTTTGCATGGTAACTAAACTTTTCAAACTCTGTATTCCTTAAATTTTTAGGTTTTTTTTTTTTTTTTGTTTGGTATTTCCAAACAAGAAAATTTTGGGAGTATCAACATATTATACAGTATTATTCAAAAGGAAGCAAACACAACAAACAATTCAGCAGAAGATAAGTGGTATCATATATGTTGTTTGTGCTTAATTACATCAGTATTTGAGGGATAATTTCTGATGTAATTT
Source organism: Mastigoproctus giganteus (assembly GCF_048544385.1). Lineage (NCBI taxonomy): Eukaryota > Metazoa > Arthropoda > Arachnida > Uropygi > Thelyphonidae > Mastigoproctus > Mastigoproctus giganteus. The sequence continues at coordinate 93,932,323 of NC_143584.1, read as the reverse complement.
ATGCAAGGTACAAAATGAGAGCAGCAGTTTTGCATACTTTTCATTTATACTGCTGTGTACAATGCGACACGGAGTTGTCCATAAACTTCTGAAAACATATAAGCACCAACCCATAATACATTTTAATTAATTGAATAATGTGTGTTTTAAGTAGCAGAAATATAATCACAACCAAACAACTTACAAATTCACAGTGGCATCTGTTAAATTCTCTGTATAGTGTTGCAGTGAAAAGCAGAATATGATTTCAGATAACTTTTTTTCTCTCCCTACTATAATAAGGAAAGCTGGAGCTTCACTGGTTATAGAGTTGTTATTCTTTGTCATATGTGATAGCTCCATTTCCCATAATAATGATGCATTAGTAGGCAGCAGGTAATTGTGACAAGACATGAATTTCAAAATGTTTCTTGTGTAAACACAAAAATTTTAGAACAGTGCTGCAGAAAATACTTGGCACTATTCTAAAAATTTTAGGTAACTTGGCATCCAGGAATTGTTGGATTTAGATGCTATATCATACTTTTTATGTACATTTCCATTATCAAGGTGTAGAGACAAAGTATAATACTCTAATTGTCCTCGAAAAATGCTTGTATTTATTAAACAAGACAACAATGAGAATAAAATGGTACTTGAAAATTAAAGTGCTTTGTTGCTGATTTTTCTGTCATTTATAATCACTAAGAGATTACTGTGTAATAACTGATTATACATATATGTCATGGTGATATCTCTTAAGGTTATACAGAGAGTTGTTTTCATGCTCGTAGATTTTATTCACAATGTAATTAATATTTCTGTTATTGCCCCACGTGAGACTTTTTCTGTTACAGCTTTAAACAGTTATGAACATAATTATCACTGCATTCACCTAATAATTGTCATATAACACAATATTCTGTTCTAATTCATAGTGTAATGTAATGTTTTATATGAAATTGATAATACTTGGTTCTCTCTTTTGTAGCATATGGTGCAGACACAGATGACATCATCCTTCCCTGCATATACATCAGGTACAGACCAGACACAATCCTCAACCCAGCTACGGTCGGACATAAAGGAAGTACCCAGTTTCTCATCTCCTGTTATAACCAGTAATGGTGTAGAACAGCAAACAGTATGTTTCTGTTTATATATATATATTATTATTATTAGTATGCATAATAGGTTAGATTTTAGCTTATAGTTTAATGAATACTTATGTGCAACGTTAATGCCATTGTAATTATGCCAATTGGACATTATACGTGACTGTATATATATGTGAGCGTATGTGTTTTTTCCTTTTTAATGTCGCATTGACATATTGTGCATACAAATCTGGTAATCAAGTTAGCCCAACTAGGTTATCTTAATTCAGCATGGCCTATACATATTAATTTTAAGAAGTATATTACTATATGATAATGAATTTTTCATTACACTTTTCTGATGAATTTTCATTACCTTCAGCTAAAATTATGTTTAAGTCAATACTAATTTTAAATAACAATACATTTACATATATTATAATATAGAACATTCCATCACGTGGCCGTCAATCCCCTACTTCTTCGGGGGCTTTGAGTGGATTGACAGCCCATCTGATGTAATGTCTCATACCTACCCGTTTCTGTTGTCCCTATACCAGTTTTGCCTTTTTGCTATATTAATTTAACTATCAAATTTACATTTTAAATTTAAAATATTTCATTTACTTATTTTTATTTTAGTTTGAATTTTTGCTGTGATATCCCCTATCACAGCAAACTGTGATAAGGGATATCACAACAAAAATTCAAATTAAATTAAAATAAGTAAATGAAATATTTTAAATTTAAAATGTAAATTTGATAATTTAATTTCTGTAAATTTGAAAGTTAAATTAATATGGCAAAACTGGTATAGGGACAACAGAAACGGGTAGGTATGAGACATTACATCAGATGGGCTGTCAATCCACTCAAAGCCCTCAAAGAAGTAGGGGATTGATGGCCACGTGATGGAATGTTCTATATTATAATATATGCAAATGTATTGTTATTTAAAATTAGTATTGACTTAAACATAATTTTAGGTGAGGGTGAAGGTAATGAAAATTCATCAGTAAAGTGTAATGAAAAATTCATTATTATATAGTAATATACTTCTTAAAATTAATATGATAGTATGAATCAGAGCTGTAATACTCAATATGTTCTACGTTGATAATGATATTAGTAAATTAATAAGAGGAGTTTACCTCAATATATAGTACGTGGAACACTTCCGTATGATACCCTCCAGAAATAAAACGGAAAAAACGAAAAAATCGACAACTTACCGGTACATTAAAGTAAAATATAAATAATTAAAGTAAATTATAAATAATTAAATAATCAATTTAACACAATTCAAAATCAATTCAAAACAATTAAAATTCAAATTAACGCAATTAAAAGAAGCTAACGAAAATATTCAAAATCGTTTTGAATATTTTCATTAGCTTCTTTTAATTGCGTTAATTTGAATTTTAATTGGTTTTGAATTGTGTTAAATTGATTATTTAATTATTTATAATTTACTTTAATTATTTATATTTTACTTTAATGTACCGGTAAGTTGTCGATTTTTTCGTTTTTTCCGTTTTAATTTCTGGAGGGTATCATACGGAAGTGTTCCACGTACTATATATTGAGGTAAACTCCTCTTATTAATTTATTAAAATTAATATGTATAGGACATGCTGAATTAAGATAACCTAGTTGGGCTAACTTGATTACCAGATTTGTATGCACAATAATACTTATGTCAAAGTGCCATTAGAAAGAAAAAAAAAACACGTACACTCATATATATATATATATATATATATATATATATATAGACAGACAGACAGACAGACAGACAAATAGGTGCGTGCGCGTGTGTGTTATAAGTGTATATCTACTTGTGGCTTGCTGCACACACAGAGCTTGGTAGTGTTTTCGTGTACATGTTGTGGTCACAGGCAGTGGTATAGCAGTTTAGCTAACAGTAGGCAAGATTAGGTAAGGAATTAAGATAGAAATAAACACTCTTGCTCTCATATAAAATAACAGCCCAGATTATGGGGGGAAAAAATTAGTTGGATGGAACTGAACAGTATATGAATGAAGAATATAAAGTTATTGCTCAGGTTATCTGGGAGTGCAATTTCCCATCCATGCTAGTTACTGCCTGGATGTTGTAGATATGGGGTTGCATATACACTGGTGTTCAAAAAAGTGCATCACCCCTTAAAATTGTAATTGTTGTCTGAATAACGTAAGTATATGGCAATATTTCTTACAGATTGCACAGATAAGATTGACACACATAGGTGATGACATAATATTGCATCAGTTGTTACTTTCAGCTATATAAGCACGCTCTGCAAGATTTGCAGTCATTCCTTGCTTGTATCAGGATAGCGAGTTACGTGCGGTTGACACTACAAAGAAAGACTGCTATTGTTGCTTTACGTGAGGAAGGATGTTCTTCCCATCATATTGCCTATAGAGTGTCTTGTAATCAGTCGACAGTGAGTAGATTTCTTTCCAAACTCAAGAATACTGCTTCTGCTAATAGGAAAAAAAGGAACCGGATGCAAACGAATCTCTATGCCAAAACAGGACTGTATTTTGAAGCGCTTGTGCCTTAAAAACCGGAAAGCTTCTTTGTTTGGGCTGAAAAGAGAATAGGAAGAACATACAGGAGTGGTAGCAAGTGCAATAACAGTCAGAAGATGCCTCTTCAACAATGGACTTGTACTCCGTCGTCCTAAGAAGAAGTCCCTCCTCACACAAAAAATCAAAAAGGCCCAATTAATTTGGTGTGAGCAGCATGTCAAATGGACCCCCGAGCAGTGGAAGTCAGTTATTTTCTTGAATGAGAAGAAATTGAACCTGCATGGCTCTGATGAGAGACAAACGATTCGCCGTAGACGTGGTGAAGAATACCATCCAGACTGTATGGTGTCTACAGTGAAATTCTCTACCAGCCAAATGATATGGGGGTGCATTTTGAATCGTGGAGTAGGTCACCTGCAGTTTATAAAAGGTTTCATAAATGCCATTGGATACCTGGCTATATTGGAAGGCAAATTGCTGCGAACCATTAGAGACCATTTCAACCTGCCAAGTAACTGCATCTTTCAGGACGACTTTGCTCCTTGTCATCGCGTGAAAAGCGTAAGTGGGCACTTCTGTAGTTACTTTAGCTTCATTTCTGCATTAGTGGTTCAACAGCAATGTGTTTACATTTGTTATAGGTGAAAAAATGGTTTGAAGAACGGTCCATTACAACTCTTAGCTGGCCAGGAAACGGTGCGGATCTGAATCCTACAGAGAACTGCTGGCATCATGTGGAATCTGCAGTTGCCAGAAAGAAACCAAAGACCCTTTGTGAACTTCAGGAAGCCATAATTCGTGTTTGGAACCACGGATTATAAGTTGATTATCTTCAGAAATTGATCTTGTCAGTGCCTCGACGGTGTGCTGCTGTCATCAGGGCCAGTGTCGGTTCAACTAAATATTAGTTTGCACCCGGTGAACTTTCCATTTTGTTTTCCATTTAAAACGATAAACTGAAGCAAATTGAGGGCTTCTGATAACATTTCGGCCCTATTTATCGTGTTTACCGAAACTGTTGCATAAAAGTTGCAAATGCTCATTTCGGAATATTTTGAGAGCACCTGTTAAATATTACTTAGCTTTGCCTTAACTATTAATAAATATCTTTTGTTTATATTTCTATTTGTGATGCTAATCATTAATGTAACATACCATAACGAAAAAGGATTAGAAATGTGAAATTCCCAGGTGATGCACTTTCTTTGAGCACCAGTATATATATATATATATATATATATATATATATATATAATTACGAATAATAAAAATTAAAAATAAATAGGATAGGATGGTGAATATATAAATATCGGGTAGAAAAAAGAAATAACAAGTGTATATAAGTTGTTCTAGGCAGCGTGAGCTCAACCTGGATAAAGCTTAGGATAATAATTATTACGAATAATAAAAATTAAAAATAAATAGAGAAGTCGGATTTGAAGTGCGATAATATGGATTATGGATCAGGGACACTGCAAGAGCAAAGGTACCCTACAACCATAATATATACATAAAATTATTTTTATTGTTATGTGTAGAATTTAACTAGTGCTAATAATGAAAATACCGTGTATCCTGGTAGCGATATATGTGTTGAACAAAGTTTGTATATATATATATGTAATAAAAGAATAATACTGTTAAGAAATTAAGTAATCATGAAGTAATCATATATATATATATATATATATATATATATATAACTATTTGTGTTGTGTGTTGCTTAACTTTATTGTTTATGTTCTTTATATATGTCACGAGATTTTGTTACAGCAAAATTTGCCTCTTGCAGCTAGAACCATGTTTTTATTTAATTTATTATTATTATTTTTTATACACTATGTGGAAATAGCTTGAATTTGTTTGCCACTTAACAGTTTATATTAGAAATATCAAACATCAAAATAGCTTTGAAATTCAGTGGAGGACATCACACCTATTAGCCATTGTTGTCTGATTTAGTTTATAAATGTCCTCTTCTTCTTCTTCCTCTTCTTCTTCGGGGTACGCCTGTGACATCTATTTTGCTTCAGCTGTTCAATCGGCTAGTACAAAAATCCGAGCCCTCGGAAATCAAAGATTTTAATGACCCCTTTTCTCTGCGGCTTCAGATCGCGTTGTTTTTTTAATGGAAAGATCACTTAGTGTCTCTCCACCCGCAAAAATCCATTTTCTTTATTTATTTACCCTGGCGTGTTTCAAGATGCTGACAGAGAGAATGCGAGATACAAATAACACTTAACAACATTTATTATAAACGAAAGGGGGCATATATACAATATACTTTCACACAGTAATAATAATACAATGAGTAAAGTATGCATCGCTTCCAAGTACAACTATATACTAACAACAGGACATAATTAGAGTTATAAAATGTAATGGCCTAGCGATTTCACACAGTTCTGCATTCTATCTTTTCAAAACAAATCCGGTCTTTGACTTTTGGCATCCTCTAAATAACTCTAGAATATAAACTATGATATGTCGTTGTTTGTTATTTGGTTTTTAGGAGCATTAGCAACTAAGGCCATTTTGCTCCGGGGATATGCGGTGGTCATTCCCTGACCTTTCCGCATCCTCCGTATTTGGTGGTCACTGGCTCGAACCCCGGTCTAATCAAGAAGTGTGTGCTACGCACTGCTGCTGCTTCCCACCTGGCTACAGTGGTGCCATGCTGATGGTGACTTAGGCAGTGAAGGTGACCAGCATCGATGACCGCAGGGATCCACTGTACAATGGCGAACCTACAGCAACTAAGGCAATGATCTTTCAGCATCCATAGGAACAATGGCAACCAATACTAACAAAGCCTCTGGCGGTGACGACGGTGACAACCTTTTGGTCTCATTTTGGGCCCTTTTATATTCTGTGCTCTCCTTTGTCTTGTAGAGCAAAACTCTCTCATTGGCCACTGGGAGTCATGAGTTTCCTGTCCAAGACGGTCCAGGAATGACTCATGCCCCCCAAATTGGTCCCCTTGTCTCTGGGTGTTTTATTTGGCATCATGGTGTCAGAGACATTAATAAAATTGCCCACCTACTCTCCCATGCCTTCCGTTCTGTTACCCCGGCCATAAAGTCCCTTATGTATCGTGAGAAGCCAGGCAAGGAAAGGAAAGCAAAGCTCCTGCATTCCTTTCCTTTTGCACATTAATTAATTCATTTCTAGATCTGGTAGGGACTAGGGAGTCTTTGCCTTACTTCTTATAGAGTATTTTGCATCTACATTCACGCATGAGGAGTTATTCAGGAAGGAGAATGATGTAGGTAAAGTAAACATTGGCAGTGAGCTGGATGATTTTGTAATAACTGAGAGGAAAGTGGAGGAGAGATTGTTGAGGATAAACATAAAAAAGGCACCTGGGGTGGATGGGATCTATCCAGTTATATTAAAGGAGGCAGCAAAGGAAGTATGCAAACCCCTAGCCATAATTATGAGAGCTTCTTTGGACTCAGGGGAGGTGCCCATAGACTGGAGATGTGCAAATGTAACCCCAATTCACAAAGGAGGATCAAAGGCTGACACAAGTAATTATAGACCTGTTAGTTTAACTTCTGTTCCAGGTAAATTAATGGAGGCACTGGTTAAAGAAGCACTGCAGGATCATCTAGACAAGAATTCAGTTATAGCTCAGACGCAGCATGGTTTTGTTAAGGGCAGGTCTTGCCTGACCAATTTGATTGGATACTATGATGTAGTCACAAAAGAACTGGATGCAGGGAATAACTTTGATATTATATATTTGGATCTTAGAAAGGCTTTTGATACTGTTGCACATGGAAGACTGCTGCACAAATTGGAGCAGTGTGGCATTGGAGGCAAATTGCTGCTATGGATAAGGGGATGGTTGAGTGGCAGAAGACAGAGAGTGGTAATCAATGGACACTGCTCAACGTGGACTAATGTTATTAGTGGAGTTCCTCAAGGTTCAGTGTTGGGTCCGTTGTTGTTTTCGGTGTTTATGAATGATATTGATGATGGGATATCAAGTTTAATGTCCAAGTTTGCAGATGATACAAAGGTTGGCAGGGTCGTTAAGGACAATACTGACGCTATGCTGCTGCAACAGGATCTGGAAAGGTTGAAGAGATGGGCTGAGAGGTGGCAAATGAGGTTTAACATTGACAAATGTAAAGTGCTGCATATGGGAAACAGTAACCCCAGAGCAACGTATCAACTCTGCGGTACTACACTGACAGTGGTGGAGAATGAAAAGGACCTGGGGGTAATTGTGCAGGCAGATATGAAGTTCTCTGAGCAGTGCAGACGAGCTGCAAGGGTAGCTCATGGTGTCTTGTCAATGATATACAGGAATTTTTCTAGCAGGGATAAGGAGGTGATTATTCCCTTGTATAAGGCAATGGTAAGGCCACATCTTGAGTACTGTATACAGGTCTGGAGGCCTCATTTCAAGAAGGATGTAGAGCTGCTGGAACGGGTACAGAGAAGGGCAACAAGATTAGTAAATGGAACAAAGGGTTGCTCTTACGAAGAAAGGCTTAAGTTTTGCAAATTACAGAGTTTGGAGACTAGGCACCGGCGAGGTGATCTGATAGAGGTGTATAAGGCTTTGAATGGTTTGAGCATGCTCAATGCCAATGGGATTCTTCATCTTTCTCAGAATAATCACCTCAGAGGGCATAAATTCAAATTGAGGAAGGACGGATGTCGGATAGATGTGCGGAAATTTGCCTTTGGCCAGCGGGTGGTTGGTTGGTGGAACCGACTTCCATCACTTGTTGTTGAAGTTGATAGCCTAAACAAATTTAAAGCTCAACTGGACAGGTATTTCGAACGAACGGAGGGGTGAAATGGGAGTGGTTTTTTTTTTTTTTTTTGGCTGATGCTGAATAAGCTTGCTTTCTTGCATCATATGCCTCTGCTAATGCTAATGCTAATGCTATTAGATATGGAGAGAAATTCATATAATCTAGTTAGAACGAGAGGTTTTCACGTTCCCTGAGATCCAAACTCTGCCTGTCTACAATGGGAATATTCTCTCTATTCTTTCAACTGGCAATAGGTTCCCAATAGTTACATGACTCAGGCTCGATGTTTCTATATTACAATATTGATAACTGAGTATTAGTTTGGATTGGTTGTAATTGCAGGGAAGGTAAAAACTCTCGGGCTAATACAAAACCTGGAATGGAAGACATTCTCTAGAATTCAGATGCAGCAGCCAATGGCGCCTCCGTAGCCAGGTGGGCAGGAGCAGCAGTGCATAGCACATGCTTCTTGATTTGACCAGGGTTCGAGCCGTGACCACCAAATACGGAGGATGCGGAAAGGTCAGGGAATGACCACTGCATATCCCTGGAGCAATATGGCCTTAGTTGCTAAAGCTCCTAAAAACCAAATAACAAACAAACAAACAAACAAACAAACAACAGCAGCAGCCAATGAACTTAAATTAAGTGATACCTAAAGTTCTGAAGGATGGTGTGAGTAAATCAGCATTAGATTACAAATTTAAAATAGTAAAGCACTGTTAGGAAGAAATAGCATTTCTGCATAGAGGAGGCGAAGCATTTGCTTAATTAAAACCTTCTTCTTCTACATTCGGATCGAAAAAATATCTAAGAAAATTGAGTATATTTAATCTTGTTACTGATGAGTCCCCTATTTTGGGAGACTCATCAGTAATATGAGAAGATTAGAATATTTACAATTACATTTTGAAATTCTGAAGTTACATGATATACAAGGTGTTCACAACATTTAGACTATGCTTTCAGGATCGCTTTCAGGATCAAAACAGCCAAAAAAAGTTCATCTGAACATGTGTCTGATAATCTGCAAAGCTATGGCTGTGTGAATTTTAAAAAAGTGGTAATGGAGTTTTCATTAGAAAAAAAAAAAAAAAAAGAAAAAAATCAAAGTGAATAAGAAATGGGATACACGTAAATAGAAGGGAGTGCAGTTGGCTTTGCTGATGGCATATCTATGGTGAATTTACCTGTGGACGAGGGATCTGGTCAGTGTTCTGGAGAGTTGGAAGGTGATGACTTTGTGGTTGGAGGTGGTCCATGAGTCCCGGATCATCCACCCATTGATGTTGCCAGCAATACTTCTGGTGGTGAAAGAAACATCTATAGTCGCTTCCCGTAATGTATTGCAGAAGGTGGTACCCTGCCTATCAGGTGTTACACTATGCTGGACTGGTGACCTACAGTTCATGTTGGCCCCAATAGTGACTTTCTCATAGGGGTATCAGAACATTTTCTACGTACCTGGTTGCAAATGTGATGTCCTCCTCTGCCCTGCAGTATAGCGAGATAACATAAAAACCCCCAGATTGGTAATAATAAGGGTGCACACCACCCAGGCTGTGCAGAGGTGGTAATCTCTTCTGCTTGAATGATCTTATAGGTTAGGGGATATCCTCTGACCCATCTCATATGCATATATGGTCCTTGAAGAATTATAATATCAGTGTTATCTTCATCCCCCCTTTATACTGATTTCATTGGCTGCTGCTCTTGCTTGCTGTGTGTTAATTTGGAGGAATTTCATCATGGTTGTATTGTACTGTTTAGGGCTTGTCCTCATAATTGATTTTTGATTGATGGAAGCACTTGGCTTTAATATATACTGGACATTTGTTGTCCCTGATGGAGTGGTTGTGATCCTCTTCAAGCTTTTACAGTTGGCGCAGATGGGATTGATGTTTTGTTCTGGCAGTAGTTGTAGTCGTGCCCATTCTCTGAGTAGTGATTGCAGGTTGCAACGGCCTGGGTACAGATGTGCGACGTGTGACCAAATTTACAACACTTATATCATTTCGGAACAGCCACATGTTTGCTGAAGCAGTGTCTTCCCCAGTTGACATATACATCATTGAGTGTCTTGGGTGCCACCAACCCTGAATTCTGTTGAATATTTTGGACTAATTAAGTTGTGTTTGTCCTGATCAGGAAGAAGACTAATTTTCATCGATAAATCTCATCCACAAGTTGGTCCTGGGTGATATCTTTGTCCAGATCATATATTATAATGGATGGTCCCTTCTTTTTGGGGGACTTTGCTGACAGGCTAGGCGTTGAGATTTTTGGGTTCATATTGATGCTTTCCATCTCTTCTCTCGTTTCTGTCTCAATAACAACTCCTCTCACGTTATGGGTTTTCCCTATGGCATTAGTATTAGTTGAGGCATATGATGCAAGAAAGCAAGCTTATATAGTATCAGCCATAAAAACTCCCTTTCCATTTCACCCATCCATTCACTTCAAATGTTTGTCTAGTTCTGCCTTAAATTTATTTAAGCTGTCAACTTCTACAATGATAGATGGAAGTTTGTTCCAGCAATCAACCATCCACTGGCTATAGGCAAATTTCCATACATCTATTCTACAACTGTCTTTCCTCAATTTGAATTTATGTTCCCTCAGGCAACTAATCTGGGCAAAAGGAAGAATCCCATCAGCATCGAGCTTGCTCAATCCATTCAAGGCCTTATATACCTCAATTAGATTACCTCGCAGGTGCCAAGTCTCCAGAAGCTGCAATTTGCAGAACGTAAGCCTTTCTTTGTAACACCAACATTTTGTTCCACTCACCAATCACATTGCCCTTCTCTATACTCATTCCAGCAGTTCTACATCCTTCCTAAAATGAGTCCTATAGACCTGTATACAGTACTCAAGGTGTCACCTGACCATCCCCTTATACAAGGGGATAATTACCTCCTTATCCTTTCTAGAAAAATTCCTGTATATCATTGACAAGGCACCAAGAGGTGCTCTTGCAGACTGTCTTGCATTGCTAAAAAAAACTTCATATCTGATTGCACAATTACCTCCAGGTATTTTTCATTCTCTACCACCCTGAGTGTAGTACCACACAGTTATATGTCATTCTGGGGTTACTGCTACCCATATGCAATACTTTACATTTGTCAATGTTAAACTTTTCAGTTGCCACCTCTCAGCCCATCTGCTCAACTTTTCTAGATCCTGTTGCAGTAGCATACTATCATTAGTGTCATTAACAACCCTGCTAACCTTTGTATTGTCTGCAAACTTGGGCATTATGCCTGATATACCTTCATCAATATTAATGGACCCAACACCGAACCCTGGGAATACTGCAGTAATAACATTAGTCCACGAAGAGCAGTGTCCGTTGATTACCACTCTCTGCCTTCTCCCACTCAATAATTCCTTTATCCATAGGAATAATTTGCCCTTAATGTCATACTTCTCCAATTTGTACAGTAGTCTACCATGTGCAACAGTATCAAAAACTTTCCTAAAATCCAAGTACAGTAGACTGTTGAAATAGCGGAAGTTTGTTGCACAATTATCCCGGATAACGGAACTTTTGAGCTAACAGTAAATTGAGATTGGATGCTTACATACAGTGCAGATGTCTTGCAGTGCCAAAAACAGAAAACAGCAAGTCACGTGATTACTATATTTGTTTACATTCGCTGTTTTGAAAGTGAATTGTGTAAGGTGTATTTAGTGTCAGAAGACACCGGGGGTTTCCCCCATCTCCGCGTAGTTTTCATTGTGGGTGTACCAGTTTGCTGGAAATGCCAAAGATTTAAAAGTGTATGGATATTATATATGTGTAGTGTCCTGTACCGTTTGTTCATCTGGTCGTTCAGCCGCTGGATCCCTGCTGAGGCCCAACGTTGCACCACCTTCACCCCGTGGAGGCAGATCAGGAACCCAGTAGTTTGTTTCACTCTGGCAGGTCTTGCCACCTAATTTCCTGAGATTTCAGTGGCTAGGACCTAAAAAAAAAAAAAAAAAAAAAAAACCTCATGCTCTTTTATATACATGTACATACAGACAGATCCATATATACACAATATATGTATCCATCATCGTCCATTTTGATGATCGTTACGTGAGGGGGATACCGCTTGCATAATAAAGGCCGAAAATATGGGCGAACTGTAATTTGGACATAATTAAGTTTTTGTGTGTGGGGCATTCACTGGCATAATGATAGAGTGGGTAGGAGACTGAATGCTGGGGGGGGGGGGGTTGTTAAGGAAGAAATATGGGGGATGATAATGTAGGCAACCCCAGAAGTCAGTGAGGCAGACCCATACCTCACCAGGAGAAAGTAGGGGGCACCGGAGGGGGATCATCCTCCCACAGGCGTGGGTGGGTGGGGGGGTGGAAAGACACCAGGCAAGGGAGCCCAGTGCGATTGCCAACAGGCACCTGCAGGTCATAACCTGGTGTCAAGTCCGAGTTGTCATCCGTGGGACCGGGGTCCCGTCTGTGTTAGTCCTTTACCCTTAGTGTGGTTTTTTGCTTTATTTCCTAAGCCTTCAGTTCTCAGGAATGTGTCTTGTTCACATAGACCCAGCTGGTAGGGTGTCTAAGTTTGGTAGTCATCTCCATTTGCCATTCATGGGACATAAGTCCTGTCTATGTTAGTCTACTTTGGTATGGTTTGTTTCCTGAGTTTTCTAATTCTTGGGGGTGGGTCATTTCTGGCGTCCCAGTCCAAGCGAGCTGAAGAACAGATGTTCCTTGGTTATAGTGGTAGTGGGTTGTGGGCTGCGAACAGTGCTTGTGCGTAATCCGAGAAGGCTTGATACTCCTCCTTTGTGTCTAGGAGGTGATGTTCTTGTCCTTGTGGTAAGTAGTGAATCCTTGTGAATAAAACACCCTATAGGTCTTCATAGAGCTGGCAGCACCTCATACAAGAGGTGTTGCCAGCTCTCCAGCTACTCAACACATAAGATAGTCCTCTGTTTCATTTCCTTCAGGTATTGAATAATTACAACATTGATTTTACACTTAATCCATCTATGTATAAAAATTTGCTTCTTACTCTGTTTTCTTAATTTTGTATATATATATTTTAATTTTAGTTTTGTATTGATTATTACCGTTTTGTATTGATTCTGTATCTCTCAGCATTCTCCCTATTATTTAGGGTTTCTGTGCCCTGTGTGTGAGAAGTCTGTGTATAAATAAATAAATAAATACAGAGAAGAAAAGAAGAATAACATTAAAGCTTAGTGACAAACTTGATATAATCCAAACTATTACATTATGGTCACTCGGAAAGTTAATTCGTGTACCCATATGTATTGTCTGTAAGTTGTGTGTGTGTGTGTGTTCTCTGTTCAATTTGCCTGTTTTGCTGGACGAAAAACCCCTGTTTCTGGGGGGAAAACTTTGCTGTCTACGCCAGAGACTAAACTTGATATCATAAAGAAAATAGAACGGGGTGTAAGTAGGAGCGTATTAATGGCAGAATATAACATCGGATCATCAACATGTTTGTTATGTGCAATTAATAAAATTGCATTTTTAATCTGTTTATTTCTTATTTAGTCTCATTACTTCTGCATTAAATATATTAAAAATAAAACTTTCTAGATAACAGAAAAATCAAAATAATACTACCTTGAATCCCTGAGGGTGCCGTTATTCTGAAGGCATACTGCAGTGTTTCCCAAACATTTTTAGTCATCTCACACTTTTCATCTCACATATTCACAGAACACTTACGAAAAACAAGATTAGCAGGAGCCAAAGAACTGTTGCTAATATTTTATTACATATGATGCACTGTGCATCAGGAGCATCTTTATTTCCAACACATGTAATGCCGAACTTCAAATAACTGTCATTATACTTTTGTTTTGTTCTTTTATTAATTGGTTCGTGTTTTTTCACTTCAGATTTTTGGGGAACAAAAGGCTGCGATTGTTCATCCTCACTTTGAAGTGTGATAATATTGTGTTCGTTTTCATCGACCACAGTTGTACTATTAGAAGTACTTTGCTTCTCGTTTTAAAGTTCCTTTTTTCAAGCACAAATCTATGGTCATATATTTTAATAATGATATTTTGAAATATTAATAATTATCAAAAAAAATTTATACAAGCAAGTTTAGTTATGATATTGGTTCGCTTCCTCCTCTCCTTCAACCCGTGTACTCCAGGCAAAATTGCATATGAGCGGCATACTATTTATTTTTATTATGATTTATTTATTTATTTATTATTTTTGTTTAGGCCACCCGAATAATTAAATTCATCTGCCATGCTGTGTGTCTTATGTGTGTTAATTGCGTGTGTTCTATGATCAATTTGTTTGTTTTGCTGGACAAAATACCCCAGTTTTTGGGGGGAAAAACCTTGCTATCTACACCTGAGACTGACTAACTCAGCCATGGAGTGAAAAGAGCCCATTAAAAATCCTCGCATCATCGACGGGATTTGAACCCCGGCCTCTTTCATCCGGTGTGGGGAGGACAGTGATGATACCACTGTGCTACCCACGCAGGAACGGCATACTAGTTCACCACATTGCTACTTTTTCGTAGATGTCATTACCTCTACGCATACTTCTCTATGCAAAGCCCGCGAAAATAGTGTCCCGCGGTCTATTTGATTATTAGTCTATGCCAGTATATCAATAATCAATAAAATTATGTTAAATATTATAATGATACGAAAGTGGTATACACTACAAATATGCAAAATTTATTTATTATTATTTTTTTTTTTTTTATTAATTACGATTTTTTGCGGAACACTAGTTCACATCTCACAGAACAGTAGTGTTCCCCTGAACACAGTTTGAGAAACACTGGCATATTGTAATATGATATCAAAATTATTTTTTGCATCCAGTTTCTTTGTGACCACATCATAGTATCCAGTAAAATTGGTCAGAGAAGACTTCTCTCAACAAACCCATGCTCTGTCCGAAGTTTAACTGCAGTCTTGTCTAGATGAGCTTGCACTGCTTCTTTAACCAGTGCCTCCATTAATTTCCCTGGAACAGGCGTAACAGGCCTGTAATTACTTGTGTCACCCTTTGATCCTCCTTTGTGAATTTTGGGTCACATTTGCACATCTCCATAGAGACCTCCCTCGAGTCCAAGGAAGCTCTCATAATATGTCTGAGGGTTTGCTTAGTTCCTTTGCTGCCTTTTGATATAGCTGGATAGATCCCATCCACCCCAGGTGCCTTTCTTATGTTTAACTTCAACAATTTCTTCTCCGCTTTGCTCTCAGTTATTACAAAATCACTTAGCTCCCTGTTAGAGTTTGATAAACTTCTGGCACTCCCCTCATTCTGTTTGCCACTGTTATCCACCTAAAAGAAAATGGTGGACAGTTTGAATGTCTGTGCTGGTTCACTGTGTACCATAAATTATTGCTTCTGTACACATCTGCTAATAATGGTTTCTGAGGTTCGTACTTAATTTTATTTATTTCCTAAATTTTTTTTTTCATATAGTTTTGATTGAATTGCTTTGATGAGTTTTTCTTTTTATAATTTGTAGCAAACAGACTTAGAACCTGAAATCACTGGTACGAGCACCCAGGGACAAGCAGCAACACAGACCACAACAGCAGGAACAGATGGGGCAAAAACCAGTCAGCCGAAGCGCCTTCACGTTAGTAATATTCCTTTCAGATTTAGAGACCCAGATCTTCGACAGTTGTTTGGTGTAAGTTTAATTTTGATTTTGCAGTTGCATAAATTTATGGATCATTTCTGTAATAGGTTAATGAAAATAAAATTATAAAATAGCATTAAAATTACCATATATTCTGATGTAGAAGTCAACTTAGCATATAGCAAGTATTATTTTTGGCCTTCAAAATTTGTGCTTAATCATGTATTTGCCATATAAGTTAGTCCTCTCCCCCCATCTCGGTACAGTCATCTTTTGCATGTCACATGGTGAAATAAAAAGTAGACAGTGCTTTTTCATGCAGTTACTTCTGCTCTTTCTTTTAAAAGTAAGAAATATGAATAGTTTGTACTGTGGAATGGTTTCTCTGTAACCAGTACTACAATGTAGAAAGGTTTGCTATAAGAAATTGACAATCTCAAATGTTTACTTCCAAGAACTTGAAAATAAAATCCAAAAGCATAACCTGAAATTTCACAAACTGCTTTTCTCTGATGAATAACATGAATTTTTTTGGATTTTAAAAAGGTGAGCAACAGTATATTGTAAAAAAATATGCAGTAGACTCTCGATTTCCCGGTTAATCCAAAAATACAGAAGTCCCCGACATACATAAGAGATACATTCCAGGACTTCTTACTTCATCGAGTTTTACGTAACTTGGGAATGACTAATAACATATTGCTACTATATTATTATTGACAAATCTGATTTCAGCGCGATACTTGTTAATGTTTGGCCATTTTCATACGTCCTTATTAGCCTAATTTTCTAATTCAAATTGATCGCTTTCCTTTTCTTGGTAAATTTACTAGTACTGATGTCACTTATTCTCTTAGTCGGCACCATGATAACGATCAAAATGAAATTTTCTGTAAAGAACTTCACAGGGTTAAGGCGAAAACTCACTATTATCACCCCACGCGAGCTCACATTTTACTAAAGCACATTTCTGGAGATCAGTGCCATAGAACAATAAAAACAATTTGCACTTTCCGTGTTATTGGGCTTTTCTGTTTGTGCATCTAATTATAAATGGGTAGTAAACTAATACCGATAGCTGGAATTCTGTGGGTTTTTACGTTATTGTGGTGAAATGTGTGTCCCCTTCGCTGAGATCTTCAGTCATATATATATATATATATATATATATGAATCTAAATATTAACTTTCTTTACTTTTTCAATAATTATAATTATACACAAAAGCTTTGCTTGGGTTAAGTACACACTACCTAAGATTGCTTTTTCTTCTTTTTCTATTTTCTTAACTGCATCAATCCTTCTTAATTTTACCTTCATGGATTTATGATTGCGCATCTTGATTTTATTTTATATTAACTTTGCTTTTACTTTATTTTATATTAACTTTGCTCTTATTATGTCACTTAAATATAATAATAATAATATACTACATCGGCAGAGTAGGATAAAAGTGACCGAGGATACTGTTGTTGCCCTGGATAGTAATCCTAACCATGTTAATACATCGACACATACACAAATATCACACACTTTACAGAGCAGTTTAGCATATAATGCTTCTGGCACTAATATCCGATCACCATCTCTTAAATTTCAACCTTGTAACAACAAATTATGTCTTACTTGCCCCTATATGCATCCAAATCATGCTACAGTTAATACGAATTCACATATATTCTGTAAAATGAATAACGTCATATATATGATCACATGTCGTACTTGCAATGTTAAATATATTGGTCAAACTAGCAATAAACTAAATATTAGAATGAACCTTCATCGTTCCAATATTAAAACTTATAATAACAAATCCAGCAAGAAAACAGGTAATTTAGAACATGATATTGAATTCAGACATTTCCAAAAACATACTTTTGGTAATATTTTCATTTCAATACTTAACGTAATTAATAATGCAAATGATAGATTATTGCAAGAAGATATTAGCATGTTACAATATAAAACACTATATCCATACGGTCTAAATAATAAATTTAATCAAAAATATTTAACGAATAATTTAAAAGATATTTGCGTTTATAATATGTTTCAAATTGCCAAACTTCGTAAATATAATCGCAATAGGAAATATAGTAAATCTAACACATATAATAGCAACCGAGAACATCTAGGAGACTTCATAGATTTATTCAAAATGTGGGACACGGATCCTATAAATATTAGTAATATACACAACACACTTTTCAGTATTAAACTTAGTGTACTCAAAGCACTAAATAGAAAAACCAATGATTACGTCTTTGTATCTTCTCATCTTATGCACATCATATCAGACATTGTCAAATTCAGATGTCATATTTTGAATGTTAGCAAGCAGCCGGAAAACTCTGTCCTCATCTTATACTTTCAAAATAAATTAATGGATGATTTAGATATACTGTACATAAAACTATTAATTTACGTAATGACTTGCTGCCTATTAATAACTTACATATTAATATCAGATTTAGATATTCTAGACCATTTGGTCTTAAAGCGTGTAACTATAAAACAATAGCTACAAACCTTCACAATATTAACATCGGACAGGATACATGTGTTTGCCACAAACCTTCATTTCATAGATACGTGGATCCTAACCATAACCACATTATAACCGGCAATTTAGATATAATCCCATATCCTGAACTTAGAGATATTTTATCACTTGGTTTTAAATTTCGACCTAATTTACCTATTAATAAATCTAATTTTAAAAAATTGTTATATCTAGATTTACTTAAATATTGCATAAGATCAGCATACAACCATAACATACCGGTTGAAGCATACCACATGTGGCTATTTACAATGCTTAATATCATATCTAGCAAATATAATCAATTGAAATTCATACAAGATAATCTATATAATACCAAATTAATAAATAGGCAGCTCAAAGATATACATGAACATTTTGTGATTACTCCCGTTGACAAAGCTGCTTGTAATTATGCAATCATATGTAAATCATATTATATAGAAATCATTAAAAATGAACTACAGTCTAGCCATACATATAAACAGATAGCATCTTCCCATAATATAATAATCAAAAAATTAATTGCATTGCATAAAAAATTAAAGTTAAAGTATAATAACCTAAAATTTCCATTTATATATGGCATACCCAAATTTCACAAAACACCAATTGCTTTTAGATTCATAACGTCATGTAGAGATAGTTATGCTAAATTTCCGGAAAAACGTTAGAAAAGTTACTTAAAATTATATTAAATAACTTAAATAAAACTATTATAATAAATGATAACTTACCTATTATAAATGCTCTAAAAAATAACAATATTCATCAAATACAAACATTTGACTTTAACAGTCTATTTACGAGCATTAATCTTGATAACTTAGAAGTCGTCCTCCAGAAACTATATTTAGAAAATAAAAATGCTATAAAGGTTGATTTAACCTATTGGGATTCTCTAATAAAATTATGCATCTTTAATAATTATATTTATGACGGAACATCGTTATACCTACAAGTGACTGGCACCCCTATGGGAAGTCCAGCATCAAGCATAATCGCAAACCTTTATCTACATTATACAGAAAGAGAATTCCAAGATAACCTACTTATATATAGATACGTAGATGATATATGTGTTTTTAATTGTCCACATTTTGTCCAGGATTACAGTAAATTATATCCAGTAGAACTTGTATTAGAAAAAACTAATAGTTCTGATACTATAGCAAATTATCTGGATCTTCATATAGAAATATTGCATAATAATAATATAGACGTAAACGTATATAATAAAAGAGATGCATTCAATTTTAACGTAGTAAGCCTTACAAATTGGAAATCCAATATATCAAAATCAGTGCATGCTAATACAATTTTATCACAATGTCTAAGGATTGCTTATATCTGCAATAGTAATAAAAATTGTTCAGCGGGCTTAACAGTGTTGTACGGCAGGTTGATCAATAATAATTTCCCTATTGCTTACCTGAAATATCATTTCAGGAAAGCGATAAACATTATTAATTTCAAAAATTTGTTTTCTGAACCTATTGTTTTAATATAATATAATCGTTATATTTAGTGCCATATATATATATGTAAATAGGATACACTTTGCATTCTTGGTGTCTTACGGTGTAGAAAACTTGTACCCACCGGCTTGCAAATTACAGTGTATCATTTTTTTTTTTTTTTTTTTTTTAAATATATAGTTAATATATAGTTAAATTTATTTAAATTTACTTAAGTTCACGCTAAGGTGACATGCAAATTCAGCTCAGGGTCCTACTATAGGAACTGGTTTGCGATCCCGAGCATACCCGAGCCACAACTTATATCTTGTAATGTCTTTAAACTGTCCTACACTCTTTATTTTTATTTCTCCGAAATTATTAGGGCAATCCGAGGACGTAGGAGAAACTATTTCTTATCTATACCACTATTTTTCGCCTTTGTGGAGTTCAGGTTCTATTATTCCTACTCCTTTAGTTTTTCTTCTTACTATCTGCATGTTTCTCTATGCGTTAATTTAATTTAATTATTTATTTTTACCGTATCTATCACATAGGGGGCACCACATATTATTTTGACGACTATTACATTATGTCCTAGATACGGTCAATATGTAGTATGTATTATATATTTAATCTTATTTTAATCATTAAATTACGTTCTCTGTCGGGTCAACGATGATTAATATATGCTTACATTTATATTTTACTTATATTTCTTACCTTTGATTCTAATATTTCTAAATTTTATTATCATCTTTCGATTTATATTCGATTTATTTTCGGCCTATACCGGTTTACATTTGGTTTAGATTTAAATTACTTAGCATATATTGATCATCACAGAAACAGAGAACCTTGTCGTTTTTTGCCTTCATTCTGGGTGGTTGGCCCCAGTTGACGTCATCTAGATTGTCTGTAAAAAGCGATAATAATTTTTTTTTTTTTTTTTTTTTTGCATTGTCTTAGGTCCCTGATGGTATTATTGTTGAATTTATTTTCTTTATATTATCCGTAATATTATAGACATTATGGGTGCATTGCATGATTGCTTGCAACTGCATTGACTCATAAATATTAACTTTCTTTACTTTTTCAATAATTATAATTATATATATATATATATATATATATATATATATATATATATAAAAAAACATAAATAAATTGTAAGAATCTTCTCTTCTTTCCTATTTTTTTGCTTGTTACTCCGTATCTCACTTGTGCAATTTGTGTGTGCCACGAGCGTCGTTATTGATTGCTTATTTTGCTTATTTATTTTTTTGTTTTAAATTTTACTATTCTAAAAAAAAAAAAAAAAAATGGGGTGAAAAAATTTTTACGTAAATCCGTAGTTGCATAAGTCGAGGACTTACTGTATTGAAATGGTCAGCAACCTATGTAAAAAATATAGCGATAGATAAAAAACGAAAAAACTTACCACACACTACTCACGTGTCCAATCTGATGCTCCCCTTTATTTTTTGCGATGTCGATTTTAATTTAATAACTTTCTTATATTTTTTACGATGTGTATGGTTTGGTCACCAAGATTATAATGGTTTTTTTAGAGATTTAACAGATGCATCAATTTCAAGTTTTTGTTTAACTGAAATGCAACTCTTTTGCATTTACCGGTCATTTTCATGATTTCTAAACAAAAAAAAAAAATTTTTTTTTCCATAAAAAAAATTTCGACATCCCTGACAAATAACGAAACAAAATTTGTCTTTTTGGGGTGCAGCGGAACACAACAATCAATGCAACACACTAAAACAAACTAAACATTTGGTCTCTCTTTTTTTTTTCTTCTTTTTTCTGAGCGGCGGATGTGAAGACAGTGGGGTTCCAAGTAGTAGGTAAATTAATCCCCCAGTGACGACTCGCAAAACATCAGTTTATAACTATTCTAGTTATTACTTGAATTTTATGATATTTGTTTTTTTTTTTTTTTTTTTTTTTAATTTGTTGTCTTGAAGTGTCCCTATTAATCTGCTTCCCAGTAAATCAAGAGTCTGCTGTAATGTAATAAATTGTAAATACAGTAAACTCTTTAAAATCTGACACCTGAGGGATTGAAAGGTGTTAGACTTTACAGAGGTATTCTTAATTGCTGAGCAGTTTTATAGGAATATATTTTAATAAATAATTAAGCACAAACAACTGAACCTATTTACATTTGTAAGCATTTATAATGACTAGCTTGTCCTTTCAACCATTTTTGCAAGCAGGATTTAGACTGCATGGATAATATAGTGATCTTAATGCTCACAGCAGAACAAACTTGCTTTTGTAACAAGTTGCCATGATATCACACTAATTTCAACAGATAGCATTACCTATGTTACTGCTTTGAAATTTTATATTACATATCTCAAAGCAGCTCACATCGAACAACTCTATATAAATGCTTTGTCTGCATGTTGTCATTAGAGACCATTTACTATCTAAAGTTTGGCCGCCAGGTCTTGCTTGGTGAAGGTGTAGCTGCTGCAAGCTGATAAGTTTTGATCAGTTAGCATATTAATTTGTGTTTTACAAATAGATTAAATAGGCTTAGTGGCGTTTGTTAGCTTATTTTTTAAATTTATTAGTGATTTTGTAAGTTACAGCTCGCTACTTCTGCCACTATCGTAGTGGTGTTTTGGCGGCAATATTGTAGCGTAACCAATAGCTCAGAAGAATAGTAAGGTTTAAATTGTAATACAGGGGGTCCCCAGTATCCGAGTATTCATTATCCGAGTCCCCGCAGTTACAAGGATTTGAAAATAAACAATTAAAGCTTTTTCCCTTGAGAAAATTGACCAATTTTTTTTTGTGAGAATGATCTTCCTCATGATCATGCAACAAATGTTAAGCGCAAAGTTAAAGACATAACTAAATGCTACGACACAATTTTATCTGAGAAAATATAAAAAAAAAAAAAAAAAAAACCATGAACAACTCTGGATTCATTCTTTATTCGTGCAACTGAACAATAGTGTAACTTCAATAAACTTACTTAACCTCACATTATGTAACATTATAATAAAAAATGTCTAATAAAATAATTTCCTCATTTTTCAGTTCCTTCATCCATTTTTTACTATGTACAGGTACATAATAAACATTGCTATATAATATCGGTGTAGATACATCATATCTACTCATCCTTCACAATGAGTTGCCCATGTATTGCACTACTTTGAATAAGAAATGCTTCACTTGCAATACCAGGGTACCTGCCCACCCACCGATGAAAAGTCATCTTGCTTTGAAACGGTGCTGTCTGGATGGTGGCGCCCACTGAGAATAAGTAACAGTAGTCTTCTCTATTAGTGAAGCATTACTTATTCGAGATAGTGCAATACACGGGCAACTCGTTGCGAAGGATGAACACAATATGATACAGATGAAATGATGCTTTTCACACTACTATCATAGTTTTTCTTTAAGAGTTGTCTATGGTGTATCTACACTGATATTATATAGATATAGAATCTTAAACTCTTAAAATATTATGCCTTGTTGCATTTAGTTTTATTTAAATAATAAGCATTATGAAAATTGGGCCCCGTTTTAAGTGGAATTTTCTGGAACCAGTTATCCTCGGATAACAAGGATCCCCTGTATATTAAGTATTTTGAAGAGTTTAGTCACCTTTCGGGCATATATCTGTTGCATTTTTTGATTAGTTAATGTATTAATTTGTGTTTTACAAATAGATTAAATATGCTTAGTAGCTTTCATTAGTGTATTTTTTTAAATTTAGCTAGTAACTTTGTAAGTTACAACTTGCTACTCTTACCACTATTGTATTGGTGTTTTGGCCAGAATATTGCAGCGTAGAAGAATAGTAGGGTTTTAATTGTAATAAATAGGTATTTTGAAGGTTTTAATCACTTTTTGGGCATATATCTTTTGTATTTATCTAAGGATATAACTAATTTAGCATTATGATCGTTTCAGTATAGCGTAACTTGGTAATGTATATCTCAAATTTGATAGCTAAGGTATAAAGTAAAACTATATAGCGGAATACATATTACTGCATTTGCTTAGTATAGTAAATTAATCAATAAATTTATTAGCCTTGTTAATTTTCATTGTTAATTAATTAAATCGTATTTAAGTGGAAATCATGCCCCAGAATAGAGCAGCAAAGCAACTTGCACAAAGTAGTGGAAATGCTGTGGCTTGGGGGAGAACTGAAGGTAGCTATTCTCCAATGCATCACAGCCTAAAGATGTGTGCAACTTGTGTGAAGTGTTTGCAGACCTTTCTGGGACAGAACTTGATGTCCGGGGGGGGGGGGGATGTAAGCAGTGTGAAGAAGTTAGGTGCCAACTCACTGTTGTTATGAGAGCTTGGGTGGCCCATCAAGCTCTCATCTGGCCACATCAATGCCGCAGCTTGCCCTTGGTCATCAGGCAACACAGCAGCAACCTTCAGAACAAAATATGCTGTTCCCACAGGAGCTAGTTATTGTCAGTGATCTATTGTCAGAGAAACGGGAAATAAATTGTGCAAAAAGGATAGGTGGAATATGACCAGGGTATGTCTGCCAGGGGCAAAAGTTGATGACGTTGTAGAGCCAGATATCATCTTTTAAGGGTACAAAGGGTGATATTGTTGTACACATTGGCACTAATGATATTAAAAGTAGGAGTTCTGCAGACTTCCTTAACAAGTATAGGTCAATGTTGAAAAAAAGTTGTGAGTTAGGGTTAAATTTGAAAGTGTCTGCAATTCTGCCCAGACATGATAGGAGGGAGTATATGACGAGAACTATGTCTGTTTGTTTGTTATTTGGTTTATAGGAGCATTAGCAACTAAGGCCGTATTGCTCCGGGGATATACGGTAGTCATTCCCTGACCTTTCTGCATCCTCGTATTTGGTGGTGACAGGCTCGAACCCCAGTCTAATCAAGAAGCATGTGCTACGCACTGCTGCTCCTTCCCACCTGGCTACGGAGGCACGAGAGAACTTTGTCAATCTATTCAGCCCTGGAGAGATTGCGCAAGGCTAATGGGGGTAGAATTTTTCTCAGTGTGGTCGGTGCTTGTTAACAGGGATGGGATACTCTTAAATAGAAAGGATGCAAGAATATTTGCCGATGCTATCGAGGCAGTGTTAGGTGGGTCAGAAAACTGCTAACTTGAGGGGATTCACAAACTAATGGATTAGTGGTAGCCACAGGCAGAGGTGAAGGTGATTCTTGCACTGCTTCTATTGGAATGAACAGCAGCCTGCAAAGCGAGGTACTGGAGATTTCAATGGCTGCTATGTGTCATCATGGAAACAAGTAAATACATGGGTTGTATTAGGGTAACTAAGAGTAAGAATAGGTGTATGTATACTTGCATGTACACCAATGCTAGGAGTATAGTAAGTAAATTTCAGTGTGGTGTGACATAAGAACTGGGAAAGGGAAAATGGGAGTAGTCATATACTGTGTTATAGGCCTAATGAATCAGATAGTATAATGAGCAGTTGTGCAGAGAAATAGAGTGGGCCAGTAAATCAGAATGTCTTATAATGGAGGATTTTAACTTTCTAGATATTGACTGGAACTTGTGGGTTGGTCACTCATACACTAGCAAGACTTGTGAATTTATTGGATGACTGTTTTCTACAGAAACATGTTCGAGAGGCAACCAGAAGGAGTAATACTGTTGATCTGATTATCAGCAGTGATTCTTCATGTGTTAAGAATCCGCAGTTAAAGGCACCACTAGGTGGCAGTGATCACAATGTACTGATGTGGGATTTACTTAAAGATGTAACTACCGTCAGGGGTAAAGGGAAGTGTTTTTGCTTTAGAAAAGGTGACTACAGTGGTCTTAGAGTTTTTAAATTCTATACAGTGGGATCAACTAATGATATTACCAGTGGTGAATTCTAAATGGGAAGCCTTCAGGGACTTAATCTTGGAGGGTCCTAGGCTTTTCATACCAACTAAGAAATATCATTCAAGGTTTAGGCCTAAATGGATATCAGATGAATTAATGCAGCTTGCAGCAGAGAAGAAAAATGCATGGGATGTATATAAATTATCAGATGACATAGAAGCCTATGGAAGATATAAGGTAGTCTGTAATCAAGTGACAAAGGAGGTTAGGCAGTCAAAGGTCGATTACGAGAAAACTTTTGCAAAGGATGCAAAGAAAAACTGCAAAGATTTCTTTACTTATAAACTATAAAAGGAAGGGGTTGGTCCACTTGAGTGGTTTGACTATAAATGATCATTCTCAGATAGCTGCCAAACTAAATGAGTATTTTGCATCTACATTCACACACGAGGAGTTATTCAAGGAGGAGAGGACTAGTTGTTAATCAAACTGTAACAGGGAGCTATAGGATTTTTGTAATAACTGAGAGCAAAGTGGAGGAGAAATTGTTGAAGTTAAACCTAAGGAAGGCACCTGGGATGGATGGAATCTATCCAATTATATTAAAGGAGGCAACAGAGGAAGTAAGCAAACCCTTAGCCATAATTTTGAATGCTTCCTTGGACTTAGGGGAGGTCCCCATGGACTGGAGATGTGCATATGTCTCCCCAATTCACACAAAGGGTGACACGAGTAATTACAGACCTGTTAGCTTGACTTCTGTTCCAGGAAAAATAATGGGGGGCACTGGTTACGGAAGCATTGCAGGATCATCTAGACAAGACTGCAGTTATAGTTCACACAGCATTGGTTTGTTAAGGGTAAGTCTTGTCTGACAAATATGATTGGATATTATGATGTGGTCACAAAGGAATTGGATGCAAAGAATACTTTTGATATCATATACTTGGATTTTAGGAAAAATTTTGATACCATGTCAATGGAAGACTACTGTACAAGGCGCACTATAGCCATAGTAGCTAATGCACCAATAAACAACCATACCACATACACACACACTACTGTACAGATTTGAGCAGTATGGCATTAAGGGCAAGTTGCTACAATGGAAAAAAGATGGTTGAGTGGGAGAAGACAGTGAGTGGTTATCAGTGGACACTGCTCTTCGTGGACTAATGTTATCAGTGGTGTCCCCCAAGGTTCGGTGTTGGGCCAATTATTGTTTTGTATATCAGGGTTAATATCAAAGTTTGAAGATAATACTAAGGTTGGCAGGGTTGTTAATAACAGTAATAATATGTTGCTACTGCAGCAGGATCTGGAAATGTTGAGCAGATGGGCTGAGAGGTGGCAACTGAAGTTTGACAAATGTAAAGTACTGCATATGGGTAGCAGTAACCCCAGAGTAACGTATCAGCTAGGTGGTAATACACTCAGGGTAATGGAGAATGAAAAGGAGCTGTGGTAATTCTGCAGTCAGATGTGAAGGCTGCAAGAGTAGCTCATGGTGTCTTAATGATATACAGGAATTTTGCTAGCAGGGATAAGGGGCAATGGTCAGGTCACACCTTGAGTACTGTATACAGGTCTGGAGGCCTCATTTCAAGGGTATAGAGGTGCTGGAATGAGTACAGAGAAGGACAACGAGATTGGTGAGTGGAACAAAGGGTTGGTGTTACCAAAAAAGGCTTAAGTTCTGCAAATTGCAGCTTCTGGAGACTAGGCACCTGTGAAGTGATCTAATTGAGGTGTATAAAGCCTTGAATGGATTGAGCAAGCTCAATGCTGATGGGATTCTTCCTCTTGCGCAGATTACTTCCCTGAGGGAGCATAACTTCAAATTGAGGAAAAACAATTGTAGAATAGATGCGGAATTCGCCTTTAGCCAGTTGGTGGTTGATATCTGGAACAAACTTCCATCTGTTGTAATGGAGGTCAGCAACTTAAATAAGTTTAAGGCAGAACTAGACAAGCATTTGGAGTGAATGGTTACGTGAAATGGGAAGGGCAGTTTTTTTTTTGGCTGATGCTATATAAGCTTGCTTTCTAGTATTATATGCCCTACTAATCCTAATCCTAATAGGAGATCACTTATTCATCCAGAAACATGTCATAGCAATCTTGAATTTTAAACAAATGGCCAGATAACCTTTTAATGAGATTATCTGTTTCAAAGTAGTACAATTATTGGATGGGATCTATCCAATTAGATTAAGGGAGGGAGGAAAGGAAGTAAGCAAAACCTTTGCCATAATTATGAGAGCATCTTTTGATTCAGAAGTCTCCATGGACTGCAGATGTGCAAATGTGTCCCCAATTCACAAAAGGAGACACGAGTAATTACAGATGTGTTAGCTTAACTTTTGTGCCAGACAAAATAATTCAGTCATTGGTTAAAGAAGCAATGCAGGAACATCTAGACATGACTGCAGATATACTGAACATTAGCATTGGCATATGATGCAAGAAATAAAACTTATACAGCATCAGAGAAAAAAAAAATCAAAAAAACCCCCCAACCTTCCATTTCACTTATCCATTCCATTCAGTAGTTTGTCTAGTTCTTTATTGAATTTATTTAAGCTATCAAGTTCCACAACAACAGATGTAACTTTGTTCCAGCAGTCAAGCACTCTCTGGCTAAAGACAAACGTTTGGACATTTGTTCTGCAACCATCCTTCCTTAACTTGAATTTATGCCTCCTCATTTGCCAAATCTGGGAAAGAGGAAGAATCTCATCAGCATTGAGTATGTTGAAAACCATTCAAAACCTTTAATCAGATCACCTCTCAGGTATCTAGTCTCTAGATGCTGCAATTTGCAGAACTGAAGCCTCCCTTAGTAAGAGAGCTCCCTTGTTCTACCCCTACACATCTTGTTACCCTTCTCTGTATACTCATTTGAGCAGCTTTACATCCTTCCTAAAATGAGGCCTGTAGATCTGTATGCAGTACTCAAGGTGTGGCCTGACCCTTGCCTTTTACAACTATAATCACCTCCATATCCCTGCCAGCAAAATTCCTGTATGTCATTGAAAGAATCCCATGAGTTGTCCTGGTAGCCTGTCTCCACTGCTCAGAGAAATTCATATTTAACTGCATTTCAGACAGAGCAAGTGGGGGCGCCTCCGTAGCCAGGTGGGCAGGAGCAGCAGTTCATAGCACACGCTTCTTGATTAGACCAGGTTCGAGCCCGTAACCACGAAATACGGAGGATGTGGAAAGGTCAGGAAATGACCACCGCATATCCACTGAGCAATATGGCCTTAGTTGCTAATGCTCCTAAAAACCAAATAACAAACAGAGCAAGGGATTTGTTAAGGGGAAATCTTATCTGACCAGTTTGATTTGATACCATGATGGAGTCATAAATGAACTGGATGCAAAAAATAATTTTGATATCATATTCTTGGATTTCAGGAAAGCTTTTGATATTGTTGCACATAAAAGACTGCTATACAAATTGGAACAGTGTGGCATTAAGGGCAAATTACTGCTGTGGGTAAAAGGATAGTTGAGTGGGAGAAGACAAGAGAGTGGTTATCAGTGGACACTGCTCTTCATAGATGAATGTTATTAGTGGGAGTTCCTTAGGATTCAGTGCTGGGCCCATTATTATTTTCTGTATGGACTGATATTGATGAAAGCATATCAGGTTTAATGTTTGCAGATGATACAAAGGCTGGCAGGGTGGTTAACGACAGTAATAATAGCATGCTACTGCATCAGGATCTAGAAAAATTAGGCAGATGGACTGATAAATGGCACTTGAAGTTTAATCTTGACAAATGCAAAATACTGGATATGGGTAGCAGTAACCCAGAATATTGTACCGACTGCGTGGTACTACACTCAGGGTAGAGGGTAATATTTCTGCTATGTTGATATTGTCTTCTTGCTGTCTTTATAGAACTTCTCAACTGGGTCAACTTATCTGTCCACCATTGTACAGAACATTGGTACCATCTGTTTCTGTTCTAGATGCATATACGGCAACTTCGTAAAACAATCTGTACAAAATCAGCTTTTTGAGCAGCAGTGAAATTATACTACCATGAGCCAAAAACTTTTTAAAATTTAGCACAATCTCAGATTGAGTGGTGCTGGATTTTAGAAAAGTATACCAAGTGGTTGAGCAGTTTTAGAAGATCATATTAGGCACAAACGACTGAAATTATTTACATCTGTAAGCAATAATGACTGTTTTATCCTTTCATTTGATTTTTCAATCAGCAGGCTTTAAACTGCACGGATAATGCAATAGATTTTAATTCTTGTAGTGGAAACAAACTTGTCTTTGTATTGAGTCAACCTTTCAACAGACAACTTTAGCTGTATTACAATTTTGAAAACATTTTGTCATATCATATATCCATCACCTCTAATAATTGGTATAATGGGGCGCCTCCGTAGCCAGGTGAGCAGGAGCAGCAGTGCGTAGCACACGCTTCTTGATTAGACCGGGGTTCGAGCCCGTGACCACCAAATACGGAGGATGCGGAAAGGTCAGGAAATGACCACCGCATATCCCCGGAGCAATATGGCCTTAGTTGCTAATGCTCCTAAAAACCAAAAAACAAACAACAAACACAATTGGTATAATATTTCCTTAAATTTGTTCAAACTACCCACTGGTCGAAAGCAATTTTTTTGCACTTTCTGTCCTTCAACCATTCTTTTTCAATTTAAATTTATGCCCCCTTATATGGTTGTGTGTGAGTAAATGTAAAGTTTCCACAACATTAAGCTTACTCATTTGATTCCAAGCCTTAAACTCCTCAGTCAGATCTACCTGCAGTTGCCTTATTTCCAGCTACCACAATTTGCAGAACTGAAGTATTTCTTGGCAAGGATATTCTTTTGTTCACCCATCTAATCTTGTTATTCTTCGCTATACCCATTCCAACAGATCCACATCTTTCCTAAAATGAAGGTTCCAGACCTGTACTCAATATTTGGCTTAATTGTTGCCTTACACAACTGGATAATCACCTCCTTATTCCCCTCTGACACAATTCCTATATCATTCACAAAACCCTAACAGATTGGCTATCCTAGCAAACTCATTTGTACTGCTCAGAGCACTTCATGTCAACTGCACAATTATCCCCAGGTCTTTTTCATTTTCAACTGTGTGGTATCACAGTTGATATGTGGTATCAACTGTGATACCACACAGTTGGTATGTTATTCTGAGATTACAGCTACCCATATGCAGTATCTACCATTTGCTAATTTTAAACTTGAATTGCAATTGCCACCTTCCAGCCCATCTTCCTAATTTTTCTAGATCTAGTTTCATAGCACATCCTGCCATCCATTGTATTATCTGCAAACTTAGACATTAATCCTGATATGCCTTCATCAGTATCATTAATTCGAATCAAAAGTGACTACGAAACCCAATAAGTCCTATCATTGTAATAATCTTAAATTATAAGAGGAAACCTCGTACCTTTTTAGTAGGACTGTGATTCTCTCGACACTCAATCGCGAATGATTATAATATGAACCTACCCTACGCGCATAGTCATAAACAAATCAAATTAAAATAACTATTAATTAAAATCATCATGCATTCAATTCTCATATCACGCCAAGCGAATCGGAAAGAGTTATGGAAAGACGGTGGTCACCAACCCCCCAAAAAATCAGCCAACATCTCATGCCACCATGAGAATTGAAAAACAATTGTCGCAAAAATCTAAAAACCACAAAACAAATAAATATCCATTAATTCACACAAAATTTAAACTTTAAAATCGTTTTATAACTTCTTTTAAGAGACAAACGTATTTGGTTTGTTACCATGTTCACAAGAAGTACAAAAGTGATTTGCGAATGTCACCTCTCCCTGTTTTATATTAAAAAAAAAAAAAAAAAAAAAAAAAATTATGGAAATCTGACATGAGATTATTTATATAGACCAATGTATGAATTACTATTCATACGTGCTCGTAAGTGTCCACGAGTCCGAAATATTATAAGGTCTGTGTATATTAATAGTGTCAATATTTAATCTCATTTCTAATGTTTCAGTAATTAATAATTTAAAATATTCCCGATGTTATAGACATTATAAGATTATTATTATAATAGGACTTATTGGGCTTCATAGTTCCTTTTGATTCGAATTAGTAATCTATACAGGGTGACTCACTACTAGTGCGACAAACTTGCAGGAGGTGTAGGGGGCACAAAGACGAATCGGAATCACATAGCATTGCAGGATCCGAAATGCCTTTGTCATGTTGTACAGGACGTTGAACGGGAGGTCGCGTGAACAGCGATCCCGCTGGAAGTCAGCATTTGTGAACCGTTTCTGTTGAAGAAATCAAGTAGCAAAAGTCCTCCGGGGTGGATAATCCGTAGGCTCCAATGATTGGATGCGTTGCAGATGGTATGAACTCATTTGGTTTGTTGACAGTATCCTCAATACAGTGGATTGGGAAATACCCAATCATTGGCCTATCGCTTGAGTACTCGTACTCGGATTGCCTTCTGCAAGATATAGGACATTCTCCTCATTGTCTGGCGTCCTTGTCGTTCGCTCTCAATTCATGGTACCTCTCGTGAAACAACCAGTCTCATGTAACCTTCTGTGCACATGTGCGAAAATCGTATGATGAGGAGTACGCCTGTGCAGGAAACGTTCCTGGTACAAGCGCAGAGCGGCGCACCCATTACAGTCCGCAGCTCCATATGCGAGGTGCATGTCAGCCCGTTCAATGTTTGAATACTCGTCCATCCTACTGCCTCGGGAACAGGATCGCTGTTCACGTGACCTCCCGTTCAACGTTCCTCTACCACATGACGAAGGCATTTCGGACCCTGCAGTGCTATGTGATTCCGACTCATCTTTGTTCCCCCTAAACCTCCTGCAAGTTTGTCGCACTGGTAGTGAATCACCCTGTATATATTGTATAACTTATCATTTGTTTCTCTTCCTCACTTGAGACACTACTTTACATTTTTTAATACCTTTTAATTCGTGGGTTTTTAGGTTAATTTCATGAATATAAGAGATTATTTATAACATTATCCACGCATATATTGACACTACTTTGCAATATGAGGCACAGAAGTTCCATATAAAATTTTGCATTAACGAAAATTTATTCCCAAAATTTGTGAGGGGGTCATTAAGGCAAAGGTTATTGGGAATTACGAAGTTAGCATGTGCGGTTTCGCTAAAATTGTTAGGTTAACCTTGGGTTTCAGAGTTTGCAAAAAAGAAGAGTTACTTTTGCCGATTACAACATTTATGGAATAAGATAAAGGGTTATTTACATATTAACGATTGGGCTTATCTAAAATCAATTATCGAAATAAGGAAACAGGTGCAAGCAAGTGAAATAAACATGAGACATACTAATAAACTACAATGCTTACTTCGTATGAGGAATACTAACACAGCAGTTGGGGTTTGGCTTAGGGTGACTAGTACAAGACAAGGTGAAAGGGTAGAGGGTCTACAGCATATAATTTCGGAGAGGGTGACATGGCATAACACGACAGAATCTTGTGTAACACATACAGAAGAGAATATTGCCAACCGTGGTGTGGTCAATTTATCTTCTTATGAATTGCCTATCCCACAAATTCATCTTTTAAGGGGCCAAATTATAATTTACCTCCCAGACGTCTTCCTAAAAAGCAAACAGTTATTGAATTCGAATTTGGATTAAGGAACACTAAAACTAGGGAAGGGTTTATACAGCAGATCAATGGAATTATCAATCAGAATAGGGACCTGTATATGCCTAGGTTATCAAAAGAAGAGATCATTGGTCTCCAAAAATTATGACAGAACAACAATATTATTATATAGAAAGCGAACAAGGGAGATACAGTTGTGGTTTTAAATAAAATTGATTATATAGGCAAACTTAGTAATATTTTATCCAACGGTTCTATCTACCAGGTGGTAGAGAAAGCGGCATTTGACAACCTAATTAAAAAATTTAATAGGAAGTTAACTAACTGAGTACAGAAAAAAGACTATATTTCGATGGCCATTTTAAAATCCCTTAAAGTTAGGACTAATGCGGTACCAACTCTTTTTGGATAGGTTAAACTTCATAAAATAGGATATCCTATTAGACCTATTGTTTCTTACAGAAACACAGCTTTTGCATCGCTCACGGCATACCTTTACAACATTATTAAACCTTTGTGTTTAACATTAAAGTTTAGTCTAAAGAATTCAGAGATATTATTTAACCAATTAAAAGAAAAAACGCTAAATGGAGATAATGAATTATTCTGTTTAGATGTTGTTTCCTTGTACACCAATGTACATGTAGTATATGTGTACATTCATGTTTTTAGATTTTTGCCACAATTGTTTTTCAATTCTCATGGTGGCATGCGTTGTTGGTTGATTTTTTGGGGGTTGGTGACTGCCATCTTTCCATAACTGTTTCTGATTCGCTTGGCGTGATATGAGAATTGAAGGCATGATGATTTTAATTAATAGCTATTTTAATTTGATTTGTTTATGACTATGCACGTGGGGTAGGTTCATATTATAATCATTCGCGATTGAGTGTCGAGAGAATCACAGTCCTACTAAAAAGGTATTAGGTTTCCTTTTATAATTTAAGATCAGTATCTTTAATAAATATTGATAACAATGGGCCCAGCACTGAATTCTGGAGGACACCACTAATAACATTAGTCCAAGAAGTGCAGTGCCCATTGATAACCATTCTGTCTTATCCCACTAATCTATCCCTTTATCCATAGCAATAACTTGCCCATACTGCCACACTGCACCAGTTTGTACATCAGTCTGCAGTTCCTTTGTTTATTTTTTTTCCCTTATTACTGTGTTATATTCAATCATATTAGAACTGGAAGCTTTGATGGGATAGTGCTTCAAATGACCTACATTGATTATATATTTTGACTTTCCTTCTGTAGTTATTTCCCTAAAGTAATGTATTTAATTGGAAATTATCTGTTGAGTATGAGAGTTGGTAGGTTATTGGTGTGTGTGTGTGTGTGTGTGTGTGTGTGTGTGTGTGTGTGTGAGTGTGAGTGTGTGAGTGTGTGTGAGAGAGAGAGAGAGAGAGAGAGAGAGAGAGAGAGAGAGAGAGAGAGAGAGAGAGAGAGAGAGAGAGAGAGAGAGAGAGAGAGAGAGAGAGAGAGAGAGAGAGAGAAAGAAAGAAGAAAGAAGAGTGAGGAGAGAATTTTTTTTACGTATGCAATATTATATTGGAAATATACCTCTGCTGTTTTCAATATTCATTGATATAAATTTATTTGGTTATAATGCACTGCATTTATTTATTTCTTTAGCAATTTGGCCCAATTTTAGATGTAGAGATCATATTTAATGAAAGAGGCTCAAAGGTAGGTCATATTATTTTGTGAAAATAATGGTAAGTATTAACTAAATGCAGATTGCCATTTTTCACAACAAGATCATTCTTGGTCTTTTTTTCCTCTACCTACATAAACCACACATACACAGATTTTTATTTTATTTTTTTTACTATTTTTTCCTTTTTAAGAAGTGTACAGATTGATATTATAGCCTATATGAACATGCAGAGGAAAAGAAAACCCTTTAAGATAAAATAAATTCCTGAGATGAGAAGTCACACTCCTTATTTTTGTATTGTGTAATGCCCAGTTAGTGCAGGAAAAGTAATACCTTGCACTACATAAGGTACATATATGTATGTATGTACTTATAAAAGTGCTTGTGTAATGTAAGACAGTTCCAGAACATCAATTCTGGCATAAGATAATGTGAAGATATAGACTCAGTAAAAGGGCCAAGATAGTAGAATAATGTTGGTTAATGTTGTTGTGACACAGAAGCTGCAGTTAAGAGGACAGCTGCTTTCAGGCACACATCCCTGCCACAAAGAGGCAGGTTTCTACTGTCATGTGCTGCCCCACAAAAGAATGTGAAGTTTTGTATACACACTGGGTGCCAGCAAGATCCTGTGCTCTTGGTAGCCCAAACCAAAGATTCCAGCAATAATCCTGCTCATCAAAGAGAATGAGTGACAGACAGACCAGAAAATAACAGAGAAAGAGTGAACTGGGTATAATACTATAACTTTAAACTTTTAGTAACTGAGGTATGTATACAAATATGTGACACAAAGTGAACACTAGTACATTAAACACACATTTGGTATTATAAGTCCATATGAGTTCAAATAAGTTCAAGTAAAAACATCAGGTCAAGGAACCAATTCTTATATTGGTATATGACGATATATGAACGTTTACTATTGTTAGTATTAGCACATTAGTAGTGACAAATGATGCAAGAAAACAAGTTTATACATCAGCAAAAAAAAAAAAAAAAAAAAAATCACCTATTCATTCCCTTCAACAGTTTGTCTAGTTCTTCCTTGAATTCATTCAAGTTGTCCAATTCCTAAACCATCCTTCCTCAATTTGAATTTATGCCTCTCCTAATGTGCATAGTCTGAGAAAGAGGAAGAATCCCATAAGCATTTAGCTTGCTCAATCCATTCAAAGCCTTAAACACCATAATTGGATTACCTTAGAGGTGCAGTCTGCAGATGCTTCAATTTGCATAACTGAAGCCTTTCTTGGTATGACCACAGCTTTGTTGTTCTCACCAGTCTCATTGCTCTTCTCTGTACCCACTGCAGCATCTCTACATTCTTCCTAACATGAGGTCTCCAGACCTGTATGCAGCACTCAACATGTAGCCTGATCATTGCCTTATACAGTGTAATAATCACTCGTTATCCCTGCTAACAAAATTCCTGTATATCATTGACAAAACATTGTGCTGTCCTGGCAGCCTGTCTGCTTTGCTCAGAGAAATTCATATCTGACTGCAAAATTACCCCTAGTCTTTTTTATTTTCTACTAATCTAAATGTAGTATCACACGGTTGCTCTGTTAAGCTGGGATTACTGCTGTGCATATACGGTACTTCGCATTTGTCACTGTTAAATCTCAATTGCCATTTCTCAGCCCAATTGCCTAATTTTTCTAGTTTCTGTTGCAGTATCATACCAACGTTTACTTTCATTAATCACCTTGCCAAATTTTGTAGAATTTATTAACTTAGACATTAAGCCTGATTTACCTTCATAAAATCATTAATAAATAGAGAAAACAACAATAGGTCAACCTGAACCCTCGGGACTTCACTGATAACATTAGTCCATGAAGAGCAGTGTTCATTATTAATAAAAACTCTGATTTCTCCTACTCGACCATCCCTTTATCTGTAGCAGTAACTTGCCCTTAATATCAAACTGCTCCAATTTGTACAGCAGTCTATTATATACAACGGTATCAAATGCTTTCCTGAAATTCATGTATAAGATATCAAAATTATTTTTTGCATCCAGTTCCTTAGTGATCACATCATAGTATCCAATCATATTGGTCAGACAAGACTTCCCATTAACAAACCCATGCCATGTTTGAATTATTACTGCAGTCTTGACTAGATGATTCTTCAATGCTTTTTTAACTGATGACTCCATATTTTCCCCGTAGCAGAAGTTAAGCTATTAGGCCTGTGATTACTCATGACACTCTTTATGAATTGGGGATACATTTGCACATCTCCAGTTCACAGGGACTTCCCCGAAATCCAAGAATGCTCTCATAATTATGACTAAGGATTTGCTTACCTCCTTTGCTGCCTCCCTTAATATAATTAGATATATCCCATCCGCCCCATGTGCCTTTCTTACATTTAATTTTAGCAATTTCTCTTTCACTTTCCTCTTAGTTATTACAAAACCATTTTGTTCCCTGATAGAGTTTGTTAAACTTCTGACATGTACTCCCTTAACGAATTCCTCATGTGTGAATGTAGGTGAAAATGCTTATTCAGATTGTCAGCAGCCTGAGCAGGATCATCAGCAGTTGAACCATTAATATCAAGTGGAACTATGTGATCCATTCCCCTTCCTGCTAGTGTTTACTTAAGAAAAGTCTTTGCTATTTTTCTTTGCATTCTTTGCTAAGGATTTCTCATAATTGGCTTTTGCTTGCTTAACTTTGTGACTTGATTGCAGACTAGCTTATATCTTCTGTATCACCTCATAATTTATATGCGTCCCATGCATTTTTTCTCGTCTGCAATGATTCTCACTAGTTCATCTAACATCCATTTAGGTCTAAGCCTTGAATGGTATTTCTTAGTTGCTGTGAAAAAACCTGGTAGTTTCTATGATTATTTCCTTGAATTCAATTTCTCATTTAAAATTCTGATGGTAACATCATCAGTTGGTACCACTGTATAGAATTTAAGAACTGTCTGACACTGCTGTGGTTACCTTTATGTGGTAGCCTGAAAGCAAAAAGCCTTCCCTTTCCCCTTGATGTAGTTACATCTTTAAGTAAATCCCACATCAATACATTTTGATCTCTGGCTGTTCTTTTTTTCTGTGGATTCTTAATGAATGAGTATTCAGTGCTAGTAACACTGATTTGAAAAAAAAATATATATATTTTTTTCACTCCCTGTTAAAATTAAGGATAATTCTTATAGATTTTCCATTGTTTTATTGAAATATAGCAACCGTATTGCTGTAAGGCCAACCAATTTTAAGGGAGAAAAGATCAAAAGTCTAAAATTAAGTTTATAATTTAAAAAAAAAAAAAAAAAATTCATATATTTTAAGAATATGTTACATACATACTAAACATTGAACAGTGAGGCTATTTAACCTTATTCTATTTACTAAAATATTTATCTGATAACAGAACACTTTTTGTCATTTTTTTTTTGCATTTTATAATCGTCCGTTGGTGTCTCCTGTACGAGATTTCGACAGGAGTCTGAATGTATTTGGACTACATTTTCACTGTGTTTATTGGAGACTGCACCCAAGTTTTCAGGAAAAAAATCTAAATAGGAATGTATGTAATGAAGTTTTAACGACGTGTTGCATCCCAACTCTTGGTATGCTAAAATTAGCTCATTCACAATTTCACTATAATTTTGTGATTTCTCATTATCTAAAAAAGTTCCAGCAGATGTTTTTGAATGCTTTCCAGGCTCTTATTGCTGTAGCATTTAATTTTTTAGTGAATTCCTCATCTTGGAATAGCAGTTTGATTTTTGAGAACCTGCAAAAATTCCCCCTTTTATCTTGGCCTCACTGATTCGAGGAAACTTTTGCCTCAAACAGGAAAATCCTCCTTTTTTGTCCATCACTTTCACAAATCTTTTTATCAAACCTAGCTTGATGTGCAGTGAAGATAAATAGATTTTTGGACTTATTCACCAAAGTAGGATGTGCTACATTTTTCTGGTCTGTTATAGTTTCTGAACAGTCTGGCCATTTTTGTACCCTGTAGTGGCAATCCTTCACTCGGTTATCCCACTCCATAAAGAGCAGCAGTATTTAGTGTATCCACCTTGCAACCCATTCAGCAAAGCTATCACTTTTAGTATGGCACAGATATTCCATTTGTATTCTTGATAGCATGTTTTTTGAAAAAGAACCTGTTGGTTCTTGTACGTTTCCTCCATGTAAACTGCATGGGCTAATGGTATAGATGGATACTTATTTCCATTAAGGAGTAAAACTTCTTTCAAACTGACCTTGGATGAATCAGTGAAAAGCCTCCATTGTTCGGGGACGTGCTCCAGATGTAAATGGAGCATCTTCATTAATTCCCGAACACTGTTTAAATAAACCAAAGCACCATCCATGGAGTAATAAGTTGTTATGTTAGATTGCCTGTTCCTATAAAAAGACACCTTGACACCCTTTTCAAGAAGATTCCACTGCTGAAGCCGTGATCCTAGTAATTGAGCCATGGTTTTGGAGAGGTCGAAATCTCTGACCAAATTGTTCAATTCTGCTTTTTAGTACCAAGAGTTAAACTCTGGATCTGTAATTTCTGGAGACTCCTTTATCCAATCCTGAATCAGAGCCAAGTCCATAAAAGTTTCTGGTGACTTTGGCATTGGCATTGTATCATCATGAGGAATCAGCCTTAGAGCAAAAGGTATGTTGGGATACTCTACGTCAGTGGTGTCCAACCTACAGCCTGCAGATAATTTTTATATGGCCTGAGCAGAAAGTGAACTAAAACAGCATTTAGAGAGTCACACCACTGTGCTTGTTACGGGCATGCAAGTGTTGAGCTGGACTGTATCAAACTTGTACATGTCCAGTGCAGTCATATGTATGCTGAATACAATTATGTACGTATCAATCTTTTCATATTGTGAAAATCTACTATTTTGATATAGCTTGTTCATTGTATTGAATTAATTTGTATTGAATTAAAAAATCATCCTTAAAAATGTTCCAAAGGAGAAAAGTCGATTTGGAGTGTTGTTTTTGATCAAAGATGGACTGAAGACTATTTCTTCGTTGAGTATGATGAAAAAGCAGTGTGTTTGATGTGTAAGGAGACTGTGTAAATTTTTTGGAGTGAGCATTTAAAAGAAAAAAGTAGAGTATTTTTAAAAAAAAACAAAAGTAAGTCATATTTTTATAATTTTAATAAAATCTAAAAAATAAATCGCTGACAGATTTTGTTGCACATAAAAGTGTTGGGAATTTGCATTTTTTTATATATAGCCTGAAAACAAAACACAGTAATATGAAAATAGAAACTTCCTTTTACATATAACAAGATATGGAAAATGTAACACAAATTTTTCTTGACTCACTCAGTGCATCCCGCAAAACAAATCTAACTTTGAATATGGCCCCTGTATGGGAAAATTTTGGACACCACTGCTGTACATTATGCTTGGATTTCCCAGCTAAACTAGAAATATTGGTTGTGCAAAAGTAACAATTGTTTATGTGGTCTCGAGATTCCTGCCACATCACTATAACAGCAAAAGGCATCAGTTTATGACTAACTCTAAGCCAGTCTGTTAATGTTGTCCTTGAACATGAGTTAGAGGAAATCTTTGGAGCCTGTACTGTATCGTGATCTCCAGCATTACACCCAAAATAGAGTTCATAGGCTTTTCTCACAAGTTGTGACAGTGGTTTCTGCTGCAATTTTAATACCACTTCCACAAATGTGGAGAAAGCTATCAGGCTTATTTTGGCAAAAATGCAACATATTTCATGTACAGTTGAAGTACACGCACATAAGAAAACAATTAAGAAATTGTAGATTTTTATTTCTAATTTAAACACAGTTCACAATTTACACTTATGCATACAACACTTGTTTACAAATGCTAATTCACTAATAAATCACTTGTTCAATTTGTTTACCACTTGCTCTCCGAAACACACTTTTTGAAATACAAAAATGCTTGCTTGTTGCAGAATCCACTCGTATACATACTTGGTACAGAAGTTTCTAGAAGGCTCACAATGTTTCTACAGAGCGTTGGCAAAAGTTCTTTCCAACCTTCTTCACATAACAATATTCTAGAATGCTCTGTAACATTCTTTAATGTCATAGAAAGCTCCCGAATGCTCTAGAAGTCTCCGAAATGTTCCGGGAAAAAAAATAATAAAAATAAATAAGTAAATAAAAAGCTGATAAAACCAACTACAGGTCTTGGTTTTCAGTCAGTAACTTACATTATTTGAAAACTGAGGGTGATGTGAACTTTTTAAGCACATATTTCCTATGTTTTTGAACATATTTCCTATGAGAATCGACAAACTATTTCAGGGAGGAAATTGGTGCCAATCAGTGTTTTCTCTCTCTCTCTCTCTCTCTCTCTCTCTCTCTCTCTCTCTCTCTCTCTCTCTCTCTCTCTCTCTCTCTCTCTCTCTCTCTGCCTAATATTGCTGCTGTAAAAAAGTCATCCAATAAATTCACAAAAGTCTTGCTAGTATGTGAGTGACTAACCCCCTTATTGTCATTAGGCCTACGTCATACTCCTACTCTCATTTTTGCTTTCCCAGTTCTTATGTCACATTCAGGCACAATATGGCCTTGGCAGCCCTTGTGCCATTAAACAACATATCAACCAACCTATCTTATGTCACACTAAAATGACTCAGCATTCCACTGGCCACCATGTCAATTAGATGCACTGCCTTAGATTTTATGTGCTTCTTAACTAAGACCATATCTCCCCCATGCCCTGTCTGTACACAACATACTCCCCAATTTCAAATTCGTCATTTCTTATACAGTGGATTTCGGTTATTTGGGTCGCCGATTAATTGGGGCAGCCATTTATTTGGGACAAATCTTAAAGAACAGAACCCAATTGAGAAAATAGCCAGGGTTTACTTTGCTTAATTGGGATAACATGCCATTTAATCGGGGCAGGAGAGAGCAGCACTGGAGATTACCCTACGATTGTCTCTGACCGTACCTCGTGGTTCGGTCGGATTTCTGGAGGTCACAACCAAAAAACAATTAGCAGCCACCTGTTTATTGGGCTTTTCTGTTAGTGCAATCTATCATAAATGGTTAGTGAACTCGATCTTATTGAATTTGCGATAATACCGACAGCTGGAATTCTGTGGGTTGTTATGGTGAAATATGTTTACACTTCCATGAAATCTTCAATCATATAAAAAAATTAATTTTCAGAATCTTCTCTTCATTCCTATTTTTAAAGCTTCATAACTTGTTACTCCGTTCTCACTTGCACATATCATATTACAGTCTGTCCTCGTATAGCACGATAGTTGCGTTCCTAGAAACCCTCGTGCAATGCAAAATCGTGCAATATAAACAACAGGCCCTATGGGAAAAGTAGGGTTAGGTGCCGACCACCCAAGATTGAACACACATTTGGAACCAAAACATTACCAAACACAATAAATAATCGGGTAATTTTAATCGTTATAAAATACTTATGTATTTTATAACGATTAAAATACGTAATAAAAA
The DNA here is from genome assembly GCF_048544385.1 of Mastigoproctus giganteus. Taxonomy (NCBI): domain Eukaryota; kingdom Metazoa; phylum Arthropoda; class Arachnida; order Uropygi; family Thelyphonidae; genus Mastigoproctus; species Mastigoproctus giganteus. The sequence goes on along the minus strand of NC_143584.1, from coordinate 93,889,680 downwards.
TAATATTATATTATAATAAAGTATTTTTTAATACTAAAAAAGTATATTTTACGAATAAAATACGTATTTTATTCGTAAAAAATTTATTATATTAAATAAAATAGTCATAATAAAATACTTACGTATTTTATAATACGTAAGTCGTAATAAAATATTGCTAATGCTTTTGCTTCTATCGTAAGCAAACTTGCTTTTTGTTTGATTTTCTATCCAAACAGATGACAGCCGTTCCATCTCTTCCAATTCTTGTGTCTTAATCTAATGGATATTAATTACACTTTGAGTTGTTCCCGCTATGAAAGTTGTTTTTATTTTCGCTGCATTCTTTGTAATTCTCGGCGTTGCCTCATTTAGGTCTGTAGCACGTGCAATATCACATGGTCTTTAATTTCGCTCAAAGCGTTTCACAATTTTGTATTTTTTCTCTATCGACAGAAGAGGACTGGCCATAAGCCTTACGGGGGAAACCACGGTGGGCCGGAGGCCGGTGTGATTTTGGCCATAAACCGTAGTATGGGGCCACTATAAATTTTCCCGGGTAAGAATTTTTGACCCAGTCCGCCTCTGTTTATCGATATTGCTTTTTTTTTTCTCTCTGAATCTGCAGTGTCTTAGCCAGGACGCTTTCTTTTCACACCTTTTAAGTATTTTACTAATTTTTAGGGAATAAAGCACAATTACAAAACGAGGTGGCACGCTTGATACATATAAACAAAGCTGCGCGCGTGTAGTAACTGAATAAATAACACCGTAAAGGCCGAGATACACTATTAATTAACACCTCACATTTTACTAAAGCACATTTCTGGAGGTTACTACCATAAAACAATAAAAACAATTTCCAGTTGCGTTTCTGCTAGTGGAATCTGTTATAAACTGGTAGTAAACTCCATCTAATTGCATTTGCGATTATACCGATAGCTGGAATTGTGTTGGTTTTTACGTTATTATGGTGAAATGTGTTTCCCCTTCACTGATATAAAACACATAAATACATTTTCAGACTCTTCTTCATTGCTATCGTGTTGCGTTCAGTTGGGGTGATTCCGCGTTCGACTGCCATTTCTTGTAAACACAAAGGCGAATCGTGTATAAGCGAATTCGGTTCGTGTTATATAAGATAACGTTCCCCTATTTATAAATCGTGTATGATCGAATTCGTGTAATGCAAACACGTGCTATACGAGGACCGACTGTACTTGCAATTTGTGTGTGCTGTGTTCTTTGTTATCGATCACTTATCTTTTTACTGTTTTAAACTTTAATCCCCACCCACAAATGCCAGTGAACAGAAATTTGAACTAGTTAGTATGTACATATTACAGTACGTATTAATTATTCCGATTATCACGTATATTCTTCTGATTTTCATGTATCATTTAATTTTTTTAATTGGTAAGGCAATAAAGGGTAAATTTGTGCTTAATATATCTTTACTTTTATAGCCTGTGGATAATATTCCTCCTATTTTTGCTTATTAGAATCGCTGTTTAATAGAATTAAAATTCAATTCACAAACCAGGGTCCTGAGCTCGCTCTCTCTCTCTCTCTCTCTCTCTCTCTCTCTCAGGGTAACTCGGGAAATATATATATATATATATTTTTTGGCTGGTGCAGCATAAGCCTCAGGCTTCCTTGCACCATGTGGCTAATAATAATAATAAACGTGATCACGGTGACCGGCGCTTACTATACATCATATAGTGAACAGTACTTTACTATGGTGAGTCCATCGTAATGTGATTTAATTGTAAAGCAGGGGTCCACTGTATTTTTAACCATTTACGTGAAACTTCACATAATTGGGGCAGCCTCTTAATCAGGCCAAAATGCACTTGTCCCGATGTGTCCCAAATAACTGGAATCGACTGTATATATATTAGTGACACCACTTTTCAGATATCCCCACAGTGTCTGCGTTTGATGACTTGACCAGCATTTCAAATTCATAAAATTTATTTGCTGTGCTCCTAACATTGGTGTACATTGAAGTATGCATGCACCTGTTCTTGCTCTTAGTTACCTTGACACAGTCCATGTATTTCCTTGTTTGTGGAGATCTACAACAGGGCTTGAAATGCTTAGTACCTTGCTACCCAGACTGCTGCACATTCCAGTAGAAACAGTGCAAGAATCACTTTCATCTCTGCCTGCAGCTTTTAATCTATTAGGTCATGTATCCCCCTCCCCTCCAAAATAAGTTTTCCAGTTAGCTGATATTGTCTTGATAGCATCAGAAATATCCTTGCACTCTTTCTAAAAGAAGTTGAAGTAAACTAGCACAGACCATGCTGAGAAAAATCCAATCACGGAGCCTTGCACAGTGTCTCCAGGGCCAAATTGATTGACAAGGCTTTCATCTTATACTCCCTTCTATTGTGCCTGGTCAGAATTTCAAATATTATCCTAACTCACAACTTTTCCTCAATATTTCCCTGTATTTGTTAAGTAAGTCAGTCAGTCAGTTGAACTCCTGCTCTTAATGTCGTCAGTGCTAACGTGTACAACAGTATCACGTTTTGTGCCCTTAAATGATGATATCTGCTCTACAATGTCTTCAACCTTTGACCCTGGGAGACATAGAAAAGTGTCCAGTAGCAAATGTTCATATACCATAGCCATTGTCCAAATGAAAATCAGTAAAGGTGTAGGGTTAAATCATCATAAAATGAAGTCATAGTGAGTAACTTCCCATGAAGCAAATGTCCAAAATATATCGATAATAGCAAGATATTATCTAATAAAATTCATTACCAAGTCCAGTAAGGCAGTTCCAGTGAAACAGTCCGAGAAGTAATAGCTGAAGTGTCATTAAGTTAAAAAAAAAAAAAAAAAAAAAACACAGTATACCAACAGGTAGATAGTTATAAAACAAAATATCACAAAGTTCATACAAGGAAATTCTCAAAACCAAATATGTTATCAATATATAGTAACATAATATATAAATATGATTACATGAGACAAGATTTTCACAATGTTAATTACACTGAGTTGCCCTTGCATTGGCAACGTCCTGTTAATACCTTGTAGGGCCACCTTTTGCTTAATACAGTCCTATAGACTTCTTGGAATGGACTCCACAAGGTTTTGCAGGATGTCCTGTGGTAGTGCTACCCTTGCATTGCACAGTGTGTCCAGTAATGCCTGCATATTATCAGGTGGCTGGTTATAGCATTGAATGACCTTTTCCAGTAGGTCCCAGTCATGCAGAATTAGATTGAGATCAGCAAGTTGGGGGGCCATGGGATAACAGAAACGTCACTGCCGTGTTCTTGAAACCTTTTTGCAACCTGACTGGCTTTGCACCATGGTGTCTTGTTGATAGATGCCAGACTTATCTGGCATCTATCAACACTGTTGTCACGAAGGAGCATACTTGGTTGGCAACAGTAAAAAGGTAGGCAATCCCATTGAACTGTTGATTGATGATGATCAGAGGACCTAAGGAATGCTGCAAAAATAGCCCCTAAACTGTAACATCACCACCAGCCTACCAAACACCAACAGTGCATTTAGTTTCTTTCTTCAAATGCGGATATGCTTATCGGCATGATGAAGTTGGAAATGGGATTCATCAGAGCAGGCAACATTTATCCACATGTTGGATGGTCCGGTGTTGGTGCTGATGTGACCATTAAAGGCATAGTTTTTTTGTGTCTTGCAGTGAGGATAGGTACCTGATATTGACTGGCATTGCATATACTAGCTGATGTTCTGTGCATAGTCCATGTGGATATTGGTGTTACTATTCCTGTATTGTACTGAGTGGTTAGCTGGGCCACTGTGCTACACTTCTGATGTGTTATGAGGCTAGACACTCAATGCTCACAATGAGTGTTGGCCACACATGGCTGTTCCCACATGTGACCTTTGGCTGGTTGTAAAAATGTATAGTGTAGCAACACGGCTGTTGATCCAATTTCAGTAGAATTGTGATACCACAGTTGTCGAAGTATGGGCACCTGCATGTCTTACTCCCAAGATCATTCCATGTTTGAAGTAAGAAATATCTCTGTACAGACCTATTCTTTCTCTCAGACACTGAAAATCTGGTCGCCATGAGTACGACCTACAATATTATTATAAATTTAGTTTCCTGACCTGGTTATGTAACTACAATAATAGAAAAAAAGGCTACTTCTGAAAAACCCTCTGAGTCCAATTATATAAAATATGTATCTGATCTTTAAGGTAACTCACATATACAGAGATCAGTTTGTCACAAATTAAAAGCTCCATGCCCAGTTAACCAAAAATTTGTATATGTTTTGGCGAGAATAATTTCAGTGATTGTTTGTTAATAAAAGATATCAGTTACGAAATGCCTGGTTGTATGACCCTTTGAAGAAGTAGACCAGTGATCTTGCCATCTGGCATGTAATATATGTAGATATCTCAATTTTTCCTCCTTAGGAGAAGCAGAGGGATTAACATGAATTTCATCAAATTCCATAGGTAAACATTTTCTAATCTAGCAACATAAACCATAGTAAATTAGCTGTTAATGAAGAGGCATAAAAGCAGACAAAGCCTTGAATTTCGGTGTAGAAACAGTTCTAAATGTCCTAAAAAGTTCCATACAATAGAAAACCTACTCTGAATTCAATTTGCCCTTTTTGCACAGTGAGGAGCATGGCAAATATAATGTGTCTCCAGTGGCATAGATTGCTATAAGTGGCACAACTGCTTTATAAAGTATCCTCTTAGTGTACTGTTTAAGTTCCCAGTTGAAACTATTAAACAATTTTAGAAGAAAATATTTTAACTCCTTTGTAAAATTTATTTTAAAATTTAAACTTTTTACTTTTTTAGCTAAGTCGATTGAAGTAGAAAGGTGAGCTGATTGTTAAAAGTGAGGTCCAAATATTTAATAAATGAAACAAGAGGAATTGATACACCACTAATTTTAACTGGTTAATGAAGGATAGAAAGAAGAAAGAATTCCTTTAGAAATCATTTTTTTACTTGTAAAACTTTAAATTTTTAATTTATTAATAGCAGATCAATTGTATAGATCATTTAACACATAATTCATATTCCTGCATGCATGCTTCATCTATCTTCACCATTGGCAAGGCAATACTTTATAGATGAAATGTGATGGTTAATCTGTGCATAGTAAGTGTTCCTATTAGCTTAGTGAGATTGCTCCACACATCTGTGACTATCAGCCAAATATTTTTGGATAAAGGTTTTTAAATTTTTAAAAAAATATATAAACTTGATTTAAAATGAATTCCTGTTGGCCTGGGGCATGTTAATTATGTTACCTTTGTCCACCACCAGTCTTAAATTGTGATGTTCAGGTAATTTCTCCACTGGGAAAATGAAAACTTATTTAACTTCAATTCTTCTTGAACCCAGCATTCTACTGTTTTCTTAAAAAATGGTCAGTTGCTCCCATGCTTATTTTCGACAATACTCAGATTTCTATGCAAAACCACGCATGAGATAATTCTAACATCTAAACTTTCTTTGGCACAAGTTCATCTAATGTTGCTTTCTCTGCATTATCAGTACTAAGTTTTCTGTTTAACTCTGCTGTTATTTTTCTTCTAAATGGCTATTGTGTACATATGTTATAATGTATGATATGGCTTGAATTTTTCATTCATAACTAGCAGTTTTTCTTTACCCTCATAGAAGGTGCAGGTCACAGTTGTAAGTTTTAGCTTTAGTCTGTATTCCTCATAAAAAGGGCAATAATAGATGGTGTATGACCAAGTTTCTGTCTTATCCCAAGGGCAAGCTTTACTTGCTTCATACAGTTTAGCCCAAATCAAGCCGTGCGTGTGTGTGTTGGGGGGATTTTAATGAGGTAATATCTTTTACCTGTTTATATATCACATTACTCAGTTTCATTAACTTATAGATAAGAATTCTTGAGAATGTATTCGATTTCAGCTTTTATATCTAAATCGGATAACTGCTAACAGCTATGGGTTTTATTCCAATTTTCAAAACTGTTTACTTATCACCTTCCATTACGAATTGTATCTACAATTACTTCGAAACACATATAACATATTGCAACACCTATTTGAAGATTTCTAGTTGTGTGCATAAATTGAATGCTATCTAAAATGAACCTTGAGGTGTGTGTGTGTGTGTGTGTGTGTGTGTGTGTGTGTGTGTGTGTGTGTGTGTGTGTGTGTGTGTGTGTGTGTGTGTGTGTGTGTGTGTGTGTGGAGGGGAGAATATATGGAGAATTACATAATTGAGGTATGTGTAAGGAAGGCTGTGTGTCTTAGAAAGAGGAGTGTAAACCAATATGTGTTGTGGGCATTTTCCTATTAAGCATTACATCACAGCCTGATTTAATTGTTTAGTTACATCAGGCTGTGATGTAATGTTTAATCGAGTTTTATTCCAATTTTCAAAACTGTTTACTTTACCACCTTCCATTATGAATTGTATCTACAATTACTTTGAAACACATATAACATATTGCCACACCTATTTGAAGTTTTCTAGGCAATTAAACATTAAATATTAAACATTACATCACAGCTTGATGTAATGGTTTAATTACATCAGGCTGTGATGTAGTGTTTAATTGTTGGTTTGATGGCATTAACTTGCCTTTACTTTATACCTTCAATGTTTCTCTTTTTTGTTTTATTACATACACTAAGTGATCACTAAATTATGACCAACTACCTAATACTGTGTTTGGCCACCGTTCACGTGGATAACAGCCACTATTCACCTAGGCATTTATTCCACTAGATGTGAAGACGTACATAGGGATATGTAGCCATGCTGCCTGCAAGGCTTTCCACAGTGTTGGAATAGATGACAGTTGCGTGTCCTCCCTTTGGAACAGGAAGCGAGGCTTCCTGTTCCAAAACATCCAACAGATGTTCAATTGGATTGAGGCCAGGTGAATTGAGAGGCCAATCAAGATGGGTAATATCTTCACACTGTGTTCCTCAAACCACCTTGAACCACTGAGTATTAGGCTCACACTGTGGGCCCGTTACACAGTGCATTATCATCTTGGAATATCCTGTTTCTGTCTGGAGAAAAAATGCAACATGGCATGGTGCACATTGTCTTCTAAGAGTTGTCGATAGACCTCACCAGTTAAATGTTGGTCCAAATGCACCAAGAGCTTTTGCTGGCAAAAAATGCCCCATATTAAACAACCACTGCTGCTTGCCTGGATAGTGGGCATCATGCACGATGGGTCCATGGACTTGTGTTGCTTGCACTACATGCAAAGGCATGTTACCTCAGGTATTTGTATGCATCTGACCAGCACACTTGTTTCCAGTCTTCCACATTCCAACAAATGTGTTGTTAACATCACAGCATTCGGCGTCGGCAATGATTATTGATGAGGAAAGGGTGTCTCTTGGGTTGTCTCATGTGGAACCCCATACATCTGAGTGCATGGCTCATTGTAATTTGGGATATTGTTCTTGCATTCCCCATACTGTATTGAGTGTCAGTCGTTGCACAATGAACTGCCATTGAGCCTAAGCAACATGCTGCACCCTTTGCTTACCACGAATATCCACTTTGCATAATCCATTTACAGTTCTATTGGCAGGTGGTATTGCACACAGCCAACTGTGGTTGTTTACATCATTCATTGTACACAACCACAGTGGGCTGTGAGCAACCAGATAAACGTGCCATTTTTAATATTGAAGAACTCTATGCACAAACTCCCATTGTTCCCTTTTGAAACTCTGTGATATCTTTACTATGTCCCATATCTGCTACTTTATTGCTTTTACTTGCACAACCAGATGCAAATTACCACTACTCTAGCCAATACTTCAAATTTAAACACCAGGAAAGCAAGTATTAACATTAGCAGTAGTTGAGGCATACGATGCAAGAAAGCAAACTTTTACAGCAGCAGCAGCCAAAAAAAAAAACCTTCCCTTTTCGTCCATCCGGTCACTCCAAATGTTTGTCTAGTTCAGCCTTAAATTTACTTAAGCTATCAACTTCCACAACAACAAATGGAAGTCTGTTCGAGCAGTCAACTACCTGCTGGCTAAAGACTTTTGCACATCTATTCTACAAATGTCTTTCCTCAATTTGAATCTATGCCCCCTCAGGTTCTTAATCTCAGCAAGTGGAAGTATCCCATCAGCATTGAGCCTGCTCAAACCATTCAAGGCCTTGTACACCTCAGTCAGATCACCTCGCAGGTGCCTAGTCTCCAGATGCTGCAACTGACAGAATTTAAGCCTCCCCTGGTAAGAGAACCCCTTTGTTCCTCTCACCAATCTTGTTACCCTTCTCTGTACTCCTAGTAACTCTACATCCTTCCTAAAATGAGGCCTCCAAACCTGTACGCAGTACTCAACGTGTTGCCTGACCATTGTCTTATACAAGGGATAATGCTATATAAGCTTGCTTTCTTGCATCATGTGCTTTTACTAATGCTAATAATCACCTCCTTGTCTTTGCTAGCAAAATTCCTATATATCATTGACAAAATTCTGTGACCTACTCTGGCAGCCCATCTGTACTGCTCAGAGAACTTCATATCTGACTGCACAATTATCCCCAGATCTTTTTCATTCTCCACCTCCCTGAGTTTAGCACCACACAGTTGGTATGTTTCTCGTGTACTGCATATGGGTTACTGCTACCCATATGCAGTACTTTGCATTTGTCAATGTTAAACTTCAGCTGCCATTTCTTGGCCCATCTGCCTAACTTTTCTAGATCCTGTTGCAATAGCAGACTGTCTTTAACAGCCCTGCTAACCTTTGTATCATCTGCAAACTTGGACATTAAACCTTGGACATTATACATTCATTGATATCATTGATGAATGCACAAAATAACGAGCCCAGCACTGAACCTTGGGGTACTCCACTAATAACATTAGTCCGCATAGAGCAGTGTCCATTTATTGCCACTCTCTGCCATCTCCCACTCAACCATCCCTTTATTTATTGCAGCAACTTGGCCTTAATGCCATACTGCTCCAATTACTAGGTCTGCTGGGCGGTGGGGGGGAGGTATTCATGGTACAAGCAATACATGGGATATGCTGGGTTACTAAGAACAGAAATAGGTGAAAGCATACTCCTAGCATTAGTATACATGCACCCGTTTTTACCCTTAGTAACTAATGCATCCCATGTAATTTCTTGTCCTATGAGGCCCATCAACAATACTTAAAAGGGCTCCTGGTAGCCTTTTAATTAAAGCCTGATAATTTAATTCCCTACCTTTTGTTTTTCTGGCTGTTATGTATAATTGATTTTACCTCTGCCTGGTGATGCTATACTACTAGCCTGTGTAACTTACTACCCCCCCCCCCAAGCTAGCAGTTTTCTGACCCACCTAATACAAAAATATTCTTGAACCCCTTCTATTTAAGTGTATCAGCTGTAAAAAGGGTCTCTCCTGTTAGCAAGCACATATGAAGGTGAGAAAAATTCTACCTCATGAGCCTTGCACAGTCTCTCTCTCTCTCTCTCTCTCTCTCTCTCTCTCTCTCTCTCTCTCTCTCTCTCTCTCTCTCTCTCTCGACAAATTGATTGACAAGACTCCCATCATCATGTACTCCCTGTTGTTTTGGGCAGAATTGCAGACTCTTTTAAATTTATCCCTAACTCATGACTTTTCTCAACAGTGCCCTGTACCTGTTAAATGAATCCTGAAATACTCTATTCTTAATATCATTAGTACCAACATGTACTAATGATGGTAATAATGATATTAGTACCAACATGTACAACAGTATCACCTGTTGTGCCCTTAAAAGATGATAACAGCTCTAACTCATCAACTTTTCCCTGGTAGACATACTTCTGGTATGTTCAGTTTCCATGTATCATTTTTATAAAATATATTTCCATGACAGTAGGGTTACCGAAAATTGTTACTTCTTGTGTTGTGACATAAGTGATGTTGTATTGTGCGATTTATGAGTGTAGTCTCCAGCATTGTGTTTAGTGACCTAGTGCTTATTGGGTTCCTCTTTTCAATTCCTTCAGTTACATCAACCCTGTTCCTTAATTGGTGCTTAAACTCCTCATACTGTTTGCAACAAAAGCACACAGGGACATCTCCATTTGGCTGCATTATGCCCGTTGTAGATAACTCATGTAAAAGACATCAAGAAGCACACTGTACATGGCCCTGATTTGCAAGAGGATGGTTGTTGGTGTCTCCCTCCCCAAGGCAAGGCATTACTACTTTGAGTTTTTTGCTTTGTGCTCTTGTTTGAGGCATGATTTTAGTATAAATCAACTAAACATACAGCATAATACACACTACGCTATTTCCAAGTTATGTTATATGGCAGTGTGTACTATGCTATACATTTCTAAATAGTGCTGTTAACTTTCTAACTGCTTAGCTTAATACAAAAATAAGCTAATAAATGTGATTAGGACTTGAAAACAATTTATTTACAATTTATAAATATAGTGCAAGCGCATCAGAAATACATAGCTATATCTGAATAAATCAGAATATTATTAAAACGTCATCGTTTTAAGTTATATCTCATATTGTGAATACCTTCACGAGTTGCCATGATATTGCACTACTTCGAATAAATAACACTTCCCCGAAGGAGAAGACTAATGTTACTTATTCTCAGATGGATACCACCACCCAGCACCGTTTCAGGGCTATTTGGCCCTTCTTCGGTGAGTGGGTGGGTACCCGAGTGATGCAATGATGGCACTACTTATTCGAAGTAGTGCAATATCATGGCAACTCGTTGGGAAGGTATTTACAATATGAGATATAACTTAAAACGATGCCGTTTTACTAATCTGATTTATTCAAATATAGCTATGTATTTCTGATGCACTTGCACTATATTTATACATAGTCTAGACTCTCCCATAGCTTGAGGCTTATGCCCTAAACACTTTAGAGTTTATTTACAATTTTAAATGCAATAATTAACAGTCTTGAATTTTAAAATGTCTGCAGTTGATACGTTCTGCTCAGACATGATAGTTGGGAGTACATGATGTGAGTATTCTCAGTCAGTTTGGCTCTTGAGAAACTGTCAATCAGTTCAGCCCTTGAGAGACTGTTCATAAGAGTATGTAACATAGTTTTCAATCTTGTATCACAGGAAACTGTTAATAAGGCAATATTTTACGTCAATGTGAAGGAGTATTGTTTCTTCCTAATTGTAGTCCACGTGGTTATAAGTAATCATGCCCTTTCCCATAGAGAAAACTTAAAAAGAACTGTTGGAAACACAACTGGAAGTGTGTGTGTGTGTGTGTGTGAGAGAGAGAGAGAGAGAGAGAGAGAGAGAGAGAGAGAGAGAGAGAGAGAGAGAGAGAGAGAGAGACTCTTGCTTCAGTTTATATACCAGTCATTTAAACTATCAGTGAAATAGTATTACCTTAGTAAAGAGATACAAATAACAATATAAAATTGTGAAATTGTATTACAACAGACCATCTATAAGATTGAAATTTTATTTACATTTTAATTGGAAATTTTCAGATAGTCTCCTGCAAGGTTATAGGAATAAAGACAAGGAAAGCTATCCCACATGTGCTATGGGGTTTACTGGATTATTTACAATTAAATTGTAAACATTTTTATAACTAAAATAATAAATTATCTACAATTTAAATTACAAACATTTTTATAACTAAAATAATAAATTATCTACAATTTAAATTACAAACATTTTTATAACTAAAATAATAAATTATCTACAATTTAAATTACAAAATATTTACATTTACAATTTTGAACATTTTTGAGCACTATACATTTAACCAGCACATTTACCTTATCTACATATTGATTATACATACAGTAAAATCTCATTAATACAAACTCAGTTTATACAAAGTACTTGTTTATATGAAGCACATACCATTCCCCTGCGAAAGGATAGTCTTTTCTATGTAAATATATTCATTTATTACAAAATTCGGTTAATATGTATTACAAAGTTCTTTTTCACTCCACGAGAAATAAATACTGTCATTTTGTATGTTTAATACAAATCTTGGCAGAGCGATCCAATTATTGCCCCCGGCCACTTGGCTCCCTACTACCCAAAGGATGGCACTGACTTGTTAGAAATTAGTTTTGTGTAAACAAAAGCAGTTTATGGTAGCTACATCATCAAGTGCACTCCGAAAAACATCTTTCTGAAGGAAGAGTTGTTAAACTCACAAAAGAATAAAAAGGTTTTCTAAGTTGTTCACATGCAATCCCTTGCTCTCCACGGGAATAAGGTCAGTTGCAATTGTTACCCCAGTTCAAAGAGTCTTTTGCTATCATATACAGCAATCTATTTTTTTGTGCCATTTTATCTGAGCGGATGTCTTTTTTGGAACTTGTGTCTTTAAATTAACTTAAAATTTGTTTATATTAAATCTAATCTAGCAGCGTTATGGCAAAAAAACATAGACGGACAGAATTAACCTTGGAAATTTAACTAAAAATTATACAAGAGGCTGATAGGATGGAAAGAATCAAAACGGACACTGCAAAGGAATACAACATCCATTTATCTACTTTATCTACAATACTGAAAAATCGAAAAAGACTTGAAGAAGTGCGTGACACTTCAACAGCAATGAAAAACAGGAAACGCATTAGCATTAGAAGAGGCATATGATGAAAGAAAGCAAGCTTATGCAGCATCAGCCAAAAAATAAAAAATAAACAAAAACCCACTCCCATTTCAGCCCTCAATTCGTTCCAAATACCTGTCCAGCTCAGCCTTAAATTTATTTAGATTATCAACTTCCACAACAAAAGATTGAAGTCTGTTCCACCAACCAACTACCCCCTGGCTAAAGGCAAACTTCCGCACATCTATCCTACAACTGTCTTTCCTCAATTTGAATTTATGCCCTCTCAGGTGATTATTCTGAGCAAGAGGAAGAATCCCATCAGCATTGAGCATGCTCAAACCATTCAAGGCTTTATATACCTCAATCAGATCACCTCGCAGGTGCCTAGTCTCCAGACACTATAATCTGCAAAACTTAAGCCTTTCTTTGTAAGAGCAACCTTTTGTTCCATTCACTAATCTTGTTGCCCTTCTCTGTATTCGTTCCAACAGCTCTACATTTCTTAAAATGGGGCCTTCAGACCTGTGTACAGTACTCTAGGTATGGTCTGACCATTGCCTTATACAAGGGGATAATCACCTCCTTATCTCTGCTAGAAAAATTCCTGTATATCATTGACAAGACACCATGAGCTACTCTTGCAGACCGTCTGCACTGCTCAGAAAACTTCATATCTACCTGCACAATTATCCCCAGGTCCTTCTCATTCTCTACCATTGTCGGTGTGGTACCACAGAGTTGATACATTACTCTGGGGTTAATGCTTCCCATATGTAGTACTTTACATTTGTCAAAGTTAAACTTCATTTGCCACCTCTCAGCCCATTGCTCAACTCTTCTAGATCCTGTTGCAGCAGCATACTGTCATTAGTGTCCTTAACAACCCTGCCAACCTTCGTATTGTCTGCAAACTTGGACATTAAGCTTGATATACCATCATCAGTATCATTTATAAATACAGAAAACAACAATGGACCCAACACTGAACCGTGAGGGACTCTACTAATAACATTAGTCCATGATTAGTCCACTGAACCCTGAGGGACTCTACTAATAACATTAGTCCATGATGAGCAGTGTCCATTGATTACCACTCTGTCTTCTCCCACTCAGCCATCCCTTTATCCATAGTAGCAATCTGCCTCCAGTGCCACACTGCTCCAATTTGTGCAGTAGTCTTCCATGTGCAACAGTATCAGAAGTCTTTCTAAGATACAAATATATGATATCAAAGTTATTCCCTGCATCTAGTTCCTTTGTGACCACATCATAGTATCCAATCAAATTGGTCAGGCAAGACTTTCCCTTAATAAAACCATGCTGTGTCCAAGCTATAAATGAAGTCTTGTCTAGATCAGTGGTCTTAAACTGGTGGCCCATGGGCCGCATCCGACCCCAGAAGCAATTTTACACAGCCCGCGAATACATTTTGATTATGTGTATTTGTTGTAAATACGGTGCTTATAATTTTAGAGACATAGAGATAGGGACTGAGCTTATGTGCGCGACTGCTATTGAAGGAAAAAGAGATGGAATGAATAGGTTGGGACTTTGTCTTTGTCACTGTATGCTTGTATGCCAGGCCACGTCACTGGGGTAAGGTGGGAGAACTTCCCACGTCGGTACAATCAGTAAATTTAGTTCGCCAGCCGACAGTTTGTGGCGCTTCAGTATTGTGGTGTTTCCCATTTTTTCTATTGAGTTGGTATTTCTGATATATATTTTCCTTGAATCAGTCACTAGTTGGTTAGCTGGATGCACAGCTCATATTACTATATAGATGGAGGCAAACTAACGTACGGCCCATCAGCTGCTTTCATATCGTGCATTCGGCCTGCATGCAATTTGAGTTTGAGACCACTGGTTAATTTCCTTGAACAGTAGTTAAACTAGCAGGTCTATAATTAATTGATTCTCCTTTGTGAATTGGGGTCACATTTGTACATCTCCAGTCCATGCGTACCTCCCCTGAGTCCAAGGAAGCTCTCATAATTATGGCCAAGGGTTTGCTTACTTTCTTTGCTGCCTCCTTTAATATAATTGGATAGATCCCATCCACCCTGGGTGCCTTTTTTATGTTTATCTTCAACAATTTCTCCTGCACTTTGCTCTCAGTTATTACAAAATCATCTAGCTCACTGCCAGAGTTAATTCACCTCTAGCATTTCCCTCCCTGAATAACTCCTCATGTGTGAATGTAGATGCAAAATACTCATTTAGTTTGTTAGCCACTGTAGCAGGATCATCAACAGTTGAACCATCAATATCCAGTGGACCAATCTGATTCATCCCTTTCCTTCTAGAGTTTACATAGGTAAAGAACTCTTTGCTGTTTTTCTTTGCATCCTTTGCCAAAGATTTCTCATAATTTGCCTTTGCCTGCCTAATCTCCTTTGTGACTTGGTTACAGACCAGTTTATATCTATCATAGGCTTCCATGTCACCCATTAATTTATATGTATCCCATGCATTCTTATTCTCTGCCATATGTCTCATTAGTGAATTTGTGGTGCAAAACACAAGGAGCTTGAAACAAAACTTTTCGAGTGGTACCAGCAAATGCGTGCATCTAATTTGCCAATATCAGGTCTGATTTTGCAAGAAAAGGCAAATAATCTAGCTCAGTAACATGGGATTAGCAACTTCAAATGCAGCAGTGGCTGGCTCCAAAGATTTAAAGACAGAAATAACTTGGTTTTGCAAAATGTTTGCGGTGAGTCTGGATTTGTGGGCAAAGAAAAGGCTACAGACTGGTTGTGTTCTGAACAGTCCATCCTTGAAAAATATTTTTAATCTTGACGAGACAGGTTTATTTTATAATTTGCTGTGAAACAAAACATTTGCTGTTCAAGGAGAGTCTTGTCATGGTGGAAAATTAAGTAAACAAAGACTGACTCTTCTGTTATGCTGCAATTCAGATGGCAGTACAAAACTACGCCCACTTGTGATTGGTAAGTTTTCCAAGCCAAGATGTTATAAAGCAGTTAACCAACTTCCCTGTGATTATGAGGCCAGTAGAAATGCTTGACTTATGGTAAAAATTTTTCAGTCTTGGTTATCAAAATTGGACAGAAGAATGGTTTCAGAAAAAAGGAATATTTTGATGATTTTAGACAGTTGTACAGCTCATTCTGCCAAGACACTTAAGTTGACAAATATACGGCTGTTGTTTTTACCCCTCAATACCACCAGTTTAATGCAACCACCGGATCAAGGCATTATTTATAACCTCAAGAGAGCATATAGAGCCCGCCTGATAATGTACTTGATCTGCAACATAGAAGGAGGGAACAATTTGCAGCCAAATTGGAATGTCTTGGATGCTATCTGTAATCTTGTTATTGCTTGGGATAGAAGAAAAATGCATGGGATGCATATATATTATCAAGCAACTCAGAAGCCTATGGCAGATATAAGCTAGTCTGTAATCAAGTCACAAAGGAGGTTAGGCAGGCGAAGGCAGATTACGAGAAATCCTTGGCAAAAGATGCTAAGAAAAACAGCAAGGATTTCTTTACTTATATAAATTCTAAAAGGAAGGGGATGAATCTCATTGGTCCACTTGACATTGATGGTTTGACTGTTGATGATCCTGCTCAGATAGCCAACAAACTGAATGAGTATTTTGCCTCTACATTCACATGTGAGGAATTATTAAGGTTTGAAAATGGCAGAAGGTTATCAAATTGTAGCAGGATACTTAATGATTTTGTAATAACTGAGAGCAAAGTGGAGGAGAAATTGTTGAAGTTAAACATAAGAAAAGGAGGCGGCAAAGCAACAAATAGGAGGCGGCAAATATTAAAGGAGGCGGCAAAGCAACTAAGCAAACCCTTAGCCATAATTATGAGAGCATCCTTGGACTCATGGGAGGTTCCCACGGCCTGGAGATGTGCAAATGTATCCCCAATTCATAAAGGGGGATCGAAGGATGACACGAGTAATTACAGACCAGTTAGTTTAACTTCTGTTCCGGGTAAAATAATGGAGTCACTGGTTAAAGATGCATTGCAGGATCATCTAGACAAGACTGCAGCAATAATTCAGACATAGCATGGGTTTTTTAAGGGAAAGTCTTGTCTGACAAATTTGATAGGATATTATGATGTGGTTACAAAGGAAGTGGATGCAAAAAATAATTTTGATATCATATATTTGGATTTCAGGAAAGCTTTTGACACTGTTGCGCATGGAAGACTATTGTACAAATTGGAGCAGAATGGTATTAAGGGTAAGTTGCTACAATGGATAAAAGGATGGTTAAGTGGGAGAAGACAGAGGGTGGTAATCAATGGGTGCTGCTCTTCGTGGACTAATGTTATTAGTGGAGGCCCCACAGGGTTCGGTGTTAGGTCCACTGTTGTTTTGTATATTTATCAATGATATTGATGGCTTAATCAGGCTTAATGTCGAAGTTTGCAGATGATACAAAGGTTGGCAGGGTTGTTAATGACAGTAATGGCAGTGTGCTACAGCAACAGGATCTAGATAATTTGGGCAGATGGGCCAAGAAGTGGCAACTGAAGTTTAACCTTGACAAATGCAAAGTACTGCATATTGGTAGAAGTAACCCCGGAGAAACATACCAACTGTGTGGTACTACACTTAAGGTGGTAGAAAATGAAAAAGACATGGGAGTAATTGTGCAGGCAGATATGAAGTTTTCTGAGCAATGCAGACAGGCTGCCAGGGTAGGTCATGGGGTTTTGTCAATGGTATATAGGAATTTTGCTAGCAGCAAAAGCAACAGCAAAAGTGTAGAAGCACACACACACACACACACACACACACACACACACTGCCATCTAAAAAAGATGCCCAAAATGCATTGAAATTAATAGAGAATGTGCCTGTAGTAACGTTAATAAAGAAACAACTATTGCATTTGATAATGTCTGTGCTGTAGTTAAAAATGCATATAGGACAAAAACTGTGCAAACAACATTGGATTCTTCCTTTAAATTAGATTAATTTATTAAAAATTTAATGGTTTGTATGTCTCCTTTTATTTTAAGATTGTAATTCTTTTTACTGTGATACTAAAATATTGTATATATCAAAATATATACTGTACAATATTTTCATTTCCATTAGTATTTCTTTTCTCTTAGTTTATCTTACAAATAAAATAAAATCTTTTAAAAAATATGTTATTCCTATTATTGTTTGTTAGACAAGGCTTTTGTTTTTATTTTATGTTATTTTTATTATTATTCTTTGATATACAGTATGTACCCAAAAAAAAATTAAAATTGTGACACTTTTGAGGGACCTCATTACTACAAACCTTGTTATTACAAAACGTGAAAATTTAGGTCCTTTGAACTTTGCATTAATGAGATTCTACTGTATTAGTAACCACTACACAAATGCAGGAATTGGCATTTCCATTTTTCTGTCCAAACTAATTTTTCTAGATCTTGTTAAAGTAGCATACCCTGGTTATTGTTAATTACTGTGATGACCTCTTCTGTCATCATCAAACTTGACAAACATCCATCAGTGTCATTAATAAATATCGGAAAGAGTGAAGGACCCTCCACTGAAAACCTTGTGGGATTTCACACATGAGGTTGGTCCATGAATAGCAGTGGCCATTTATAACCACTACTTTAACCAACCCTTTATCTATGGTAGTAACTTGCTTATGCTACATTGCTCTCATTTGTACAAAAGTCATTTTGTTCATGGGGAAAACTGCATCAAAAGATTTACTAAAGTCAAGTTAATTATTATTTTCATTTCTTCTGTGAAAGCTTGAGAGTTCAGCAGAAAATTGGTCTATTTATTGATACATAAATGCCATCTACATAGTCAAAATACCCTAAGAGTATGAATTTTTGTTTTTGGTGCAGTTTAGAAATACTCATTAATTTCATACTTCTAGTTAATTGCTTTTTTCCATTTTATATTAAATATAAAACTGTAGGTTTACAGTAGTAACAGTGAGTATGATCTATAAGTTAATTCCAAACTTATATACAGGTCCTTTATATGTATGTGTGATGTGTATATAATGTTATTAATATGTTATTTATGAAATAAAATACATTAAATCCAGATGTTGAAAAAAATATGGATAATTGTATTCATTTATTTCTTTGATACCTCTAACAAAGATCAGTCTTATAAAGGTGATGAGCTGTTTTGTATATCTTGTTAATTTTCCTGACATATTTTTAGTTGCAGGTGTATTTCTTATTGTAAAATTTGGGAAAATGTCTACTATCAACTCAAGCCTCCATTCTTGGTTTGCTAGCATCTTCTGCTAAAGTTTTTTTTTTTTTAACACATTCATTGAGTCAGACAGCTTACTCTCATGCAGTAATGCTTTAGCATTACTGCATGAGAGAATTAAAAGCATTAAAGCATTAAATTGAAGACAAAAAATTCAGTGAAAGATAAGTTTTGTTTGACTTCCAAAAGAAGCCAAATAAAATTCATTTTTCACTAAATTACAAGGTAGCATGTGTACAATTTGATAATTAGCTTATTCACAGTGGGAAAATAGCTAAAGAGAAAAAAACTTCCTTTTTCAATCACAGTTGCATAATCCATGTTGTTTGGAGAACATTTAATGGGGGGGGGGGAGATACATTTCCTTTCACTTTGAATTGATATTTTTAATAATTCGTTCATTTACTCTTTTATGTTTTTAACTTTTTATTGATATTGTTAATATTTAAGGAAGCATCATTATTTTTTTTCTGATTTTTTTTTTTTTTTTTTATTTGCAACATCTGATCATTAATTATTGAGAACTTTTATTGTCTTATGGGTGTTATTGTTTTAAAAATATTGTTAATTTTTTTTTATGAAATTATTAATTTTAAAAAAGAAGATGTAGTAGAAGTTCCCTTATCTGACATGATTGGGACCAGTAGCTGGCTGGTTAAACAAAAAAAGTTGGTTGGTTAAGACAGGAAATTATAAAATAAAGTATACATATGTACCTCAAGGTTTTTTTTTTTTTTTTCTTCACTTAAAACATGTACATTCATTTACATGAAATTAGTAATTTTTATCTGTTTAGGAAATGAAATGTGATGTTTTGAAGTGTAGTTCCTCAATTTTTTTTTTTAATCATACCTGTTAAATCAGGCTGTTGTTCAGTGTAATGCAAATCTGTATTGAGGATATTTTTGCGATTTCTTAAGAAATTTTTGATCCTCGATTTCATTCAATCTCTTCTTAATAGTTAGATCCATCTTTTTGATATTGTTATGGTATGTATGATTTCTTGCTCATCCAGACTTGTTGGAAAACATTACGGAATTCATAGTTGTTTGTTTTCTTGTTCTAAATCTTTAGGAACCTTAAATTTTCCCAAAATCAGTTACTAAACTATGTTTATTCATTGTCTTTTTGTAGTTCACAATTTTCATTAGTTTTGCTAACCTTGGTCCAAAGTATTCTTCAGATTTAGTAAATGTTGACTTTAGAATTTTGTTCCATGCTAGTGCTGTATTGTAAATGCATCTTTGATGTTGATGACTTTTACAATTCTGCAAGGCCTACATTTGCCTGTATTTTTTTGAAAATTGAACTCAATTTTTTGCCTATATTGTCTCATCAGACAGTCTAGAACGCTTAATCCACAAGCTGGATCAAAAGTATTGTATTCATTGGATACGTGCCCTTTATGTTCCCTTCTTTAAGTTTCTCACAATTGGGATGTGAAGGAGTGTTATTCAGGAAAAGAATAGCCTTTTTTTTTGGTACATTTATTTTCTTCAAATGCTTCTTTACAGAAGGTACAGATCTGTGAAAAAAACCATTCTTTAGATAATATAGAGTCCACACATGCTGATTTTTGTGAGTAAAAAACTGGTTAAGAAGAAGAATTTTTTAAAAGCTTTAGAATTAGTTAATTTATCAACAGTGAAGGTCACAATTTGTGAGTTCCAGTTGCACTACTGTGATTCTCTTCCCCTTCCTCTCTCACTCTCTTGAATTTTTTTGTATCCTGATGCTGCAGCTCTTTTTTTTTTTCTTTTCAATTTTTCTTCAACAGAGAAAAATCTATTGTTCCCCAGTACATTTTTCTCTGTTGATAAATACCTTAACTCTGCCATAACTTTGAGCAAGTGACTGATCAGCAGATAATCTCTTCTTATTAATACTCAGTACATGAATACCATGACAATTTTCCTAATCTCTGAGAAATCCATCGTTTGCTGTAAACTCTCTGTGCTTTCAGTCTGTGCTTTCAGATTTATGGCCTAGGCCTCTTTTCTTTGATGCTGCTTTTATGGGTCTGCTGATTGGAGTTCCATGTGGTGTTTTTTTTTTACATAAACCATAGCCATAATGCATTGTCTACTATTGGTAATTTTAGTTTCTTTAAAGTGGAGTGGGACTTAATTACCCTTGTGAAATAAACCGGGCTACGGGCACAGTAGTGTGCCCGTAGCCATCAGATAGTATATTTTAAAGAGGGAAGAGATGAATCTGCTAGGAGGAGGTTAGTTAAGAGGGCTTCTACTGTCTACTTCATTATGGAAATAATATATGTCTGCTGCTATTATATATTTTGATATGTTTTAAATATATGTTTCTTATGTTGTGCTCTTTTAAAATGATCAATTTCTAACTTAAAATAAGTTTTATTGTATGTTTGTTTTTTTTGCAAGAATATAATTTTAAGAAATAATTGAAACCTTCTGTGTTTGGTTTATTTTTGAAAAAGTAAGTTTTGCACTGTTACTTTTATTGCTGATGTAAAGTTTTGAAATATTATCTTTCTTTTTTTTTTATTTTTATATATGTATATAAATTGTGAAGTAAGCTAAAGCTTGCATTACACACATCTGTGCTTGTTGCTAACTGTCACATCCCTTGTGATGTTTTACACTGTATTCAAGTTTCCCACTTAGCTTCTTGAAGCATGATAGCATGAAGCTGTGGGGTGAATGGAGCAGGAGTGGGAAGGTAATAAAAGTTGAAAGCTGTTACTGACTTATTCCTTCCCATCTTCTGCTCTTATTGGTGCAGCTCACCTGGGACTAGTGCTTGGGTTCAGCTGGACCATTGAAAAGTAAAATTGAAACAATCCTTTGTAATTCCCTGCCTTAAAGATTAGTAGATCTAAATTTTCAACTCTTTTTTCACATTAATTAGAAATGCCCGTGCAGGTCTGTATTGCATGAGGGCTTATGACACTGGTACTGACTGACTGAGCTCATGCCTTTGTCTTCACTGATAAATTAAATTTCTCTGTACTTGTTCTTTGCAGGCCAAGTTCTGTTCTGGTGCACGGATCTTAATGCATGTTTTCTTGTTTGTCTCATTGCATGCAGGGATTCGGTTTTGTAACTTTCGCAAATAGCGTGGATGCTGATCGCGCACGAGAGCAATTGAACGGCACGGTGGTTGAGGGACGCAAAATAGAGGTGCATGAATATTTACCTTTGTGATAGCACTCACTTATTTAAAGCTAATAATAGTAGTCTGAACCAGCAAAGAAATGTCCATCCTAAGTATTCTAGTGTTCTGTTTTTCCTTTGCAAATGCCCATTACATCAGTCTGACTGAATGAAGGAATGGTATTGGGCCTTACTGTTATTAAAAAATGCCAGTATGACTACTACCCTGGCTGAGTTTCTTTGAAGCAGATTTATTTAAATATGATTTTGCACCAGATTGTCTGTTTTATTTTGTTGGTTATGAATTATACACTTTATTTTGTTGTTGGCTTGATGTAAGTCAGCCATCAGTTAGTTGTTTGCATCTAGATGGAGTGTGTGTTTTGAATATGAGATTGTTTTTTTTTTATAGCTGGAAATGTTTACTGCCACTTTTTTGAACACTGCTTGTACATCTGCGCACGTTGTGGTGCTTTTGGACACTGGATTGACATTTCTTCTGCTGCAAGCACTTAATATGCTCTGTTTAAGTAGATATAAGACTGGTATAAGTAACTAAATCAAAAAAACAAAACCCTCAATGTGTTTATTTTTATTTCCCCATAGAAATTAGAGTCAGCATTTCAAACATTGCAAAACAAAAGTAATTTGATGCAAGTATTAGGGGACAGGTAAGGATGGAGACAAAAAACAAAAAAAAAAAAAAAAAAAATAGCTTACACTACTTGTTTATAAAATGACCTTGAAGAATAATTACTTAGAAAGGCAAACAAAGTTAACATAATAGCACATGAAGGGAAAATTAATTCTGAATGTTTCCTTTTTTATATCTTTGTAAAAAGATTCCATTTGCTACATACACTTGTACCAGTGGCAGCTATTCCTTTTAAATATTTCTTTCTTACTGTTACAAAATATTGGCTTTTTTGAAAGATTAAATTTTTCTCTTTTGAACAAAGCAAATTTTAGCCCATTGATACTTTTTCCCCTTATTTTTATAAGACTTCCAAATAAAATTACAAGCACTTAATACTTTGAATTTTTCATTCAGACTCATATCATTTTAACTTTAAATGCACATTCACTGCCCTTAGTAGACCTTTAATCGATCTCATTGAAACTTTGTGTCATTTGGCATTTCTACCTAAGTTTTTTTTTTAAGGTATAGATATTAAGGTTAAATTATAAATATTTACATTGTAATATATATTGATGGGGGTATTGATAAGCAGTGAGCCCTTCCCTACAAAGAAATTGTGCTGAGTCACTGAAACTGTACATTTGTGCAAAATTGTCTTCCCAAAGACCAAGTCATTTTTCTTTCATCCTTCCTTCAACTTTTTAGGCTATCCAAAAAAAGAAAAAAAAAAAATCAGAATCTTGTTCTGCAATTCAGCTTTCTTTTGCTGCAGTTGTGGGAAAAGATGATAGTGCAAGGGGCCTAGTCTCTGTGAATAGACCAGTTATTGTGTCAACATAAAATCTATTTCTTTTCACTTTCTACTTTTGTGTAAACCTTTTGTATTGTTTTTGACGAATTATTATACCTTTACTGAATTTCTCTTCTTTTTTATTTCAATTTATTTTCCGTAGATGAACCAATTAAGAGCATATATATCCATAGTAATAGATTTGTCTTTTTATTACGTAGTCTTATTATGCTTATTCTTGTATTATCCCAGTAAGGCTATGTCAGTAGCTTTCCAGAGGACCATTCGAATACTTTGGAATTTTTGTTTCACTTCAGGATATGGAATGCTTTTATCAGTGTCCGTGTTTGGTGACACATTTTGTCAGACATCAGTGGGTATACTGTTGGATTGTATGCAGCACTCAGTATTTTGGGGGAGGAGAAGGAAAGAAATTAGTTAAAATTATGTTCTCTGCAGGAAAATCACACACACACACACACACACACACACACACACACTGCATTTTGTACCCTAGCACAGATTTTAATAACTATACTTTCCAGGTAAAAAATGCAGTGCACACCATTTATTGTGATCATGGATAATGTTATCATTCGCATAATGTTACTACTTTTATGATGTCCCAATCAAATGTATATGAATACATAGAAAAAACGCTGTATATAGTATTCAGCTCTTTTGTTTATGTTATCACTTTTGTCTTATTGCAGTAGAAGTGATTACATAACATCCTGCTTTATTCTTGAACTTTGACATGTTACCTTAGTTACTGCTGTTGCTTCGCACAGCTTGTATGGTTGTTGGTGTTGTTACTCCATGAATGAAAGTACTGTATCCGTACTCCTAGTAATCTGACTGTTTTACTATGGGGAATTAACCTTTTTCTAATTCTTGATTATAATATTTTTTTTATTTGTTTTTAATGGTTGTATGGATTTCCAGAAATATGAGATTTATTTTTGTTGACAGCTTTCTTGAAGAAAGAAGGGACAGTCAAATTAAAGAATTTTATATTGCTTGATTTTGATGTTCTGTTCACTTCCATCTTTTTATGTACACATTTCTACACTGCATCAATAAACAACACTGAACAGCTGCATTCTTGTTCTTTTGGTTTACGATCACTTTAGCTGAGTCTCAAAGTAATCACAATAAGCAGCTTCCATTGTATTTGATAATGCAATTCAAAATTGAAAACATTAAAAGTTATTAAAATTCATACTAACATAATTCATAACATAACAAGGTGTGATGTTTAAATTTAATGGTGGTGGGGGGGGAGATATTGACAGCATGCAAAAGCACACCCACTGTAGAGTAAATATTTTGGTAGTTTATCATGTATCTTTTGAAGATATATAAAAATATTGTTATAGAAATATTGTTTTATGTGATAGCTCTGCATTTATTATTTTGAAATTCTGGAATTTGTGTTGTTTTTATTATAAATTACAACTAGAACTGTAATATGCTTAAATCTTATCAATATCCCCTCATATATTCAGTCTAATGGCTAATGTTTTTTGAACTGTTAGACTTCTTAAATGAGATTAAATTGTATGGAATAAAAAATTGTGAGTTTACCTTATGGAATCATCCCAGAGTCTTTTATTTTTGTAATCACAGTCTAGCTGACTGAGGAGAATGCTACCCTCTTTCATCTCCTGTTCCTTCTCTTCTCTTCACTAAAACCACTCTACAGAAGCTGGTTGCAACCATTTTTCTGTTTGAAAGGGATTGAGGAGAGGAGAGGAGAGGAGAGAGGAACAGGGATAGCCAACATTTTTAAACTGTAGATAAATCAAGTGCAAATGATGTTATGAATGTATTCCTTTCCATTATAGTGATCATAATTTACCAAGTTTATAATTAAATAATTTTTTTCTATTGTTGATCACATAAGTGTTACTTATGATAAGATTTTCATTTCTCTGTTTAGTATACATAATAAATACATTTATAATTTATCATCAGTTGTAAATATAATTAAAAGTTGGTTGGAGACTGCTTTTTTTTTTTTTTTTTAATCTAACTCACTTCTGAGCACTACTGTATTAATAGGAAAGGTAGTTAATGACATTACATGAAGGAAATAGAAATCAAAATGAAGAAAATTAAAGGAAATACAATAAACTGTTGACACATCTGTTGCATAAAACTCTTCAAATGGCTCTCCATTATTCAAAAGTCAGTGTGAATGAATATGGGGTATAATATGGAAAGATTAAATAATATGAAACTTTTTTTTATTCACTCCTAAACTAATAAGGCAATTAAAACAAAAAGTTATATTTATATGATGCTGAGCTTACACCATAATAGATGTATTCCTAGGGTTGGTGTAAATCAAAAGTTTCTGCTCAGTATGGGATAAATTATACATGTTAGTTTTTTGAGGTGGTGCTTGTTTATAACTAGTATTTATGCATAATTTTCAAATAAATTAATAATAATAATTAATTGTAAAAAATAGTAAATCTATTTTTAAAAAAAAAACAGCATAAAATTTTAAAATAAAGAAATTTTATCTAGAATTGGGCTGGAAATTATTCCACATAGCCACTGGCAGGCCCACTTGGTGCTGAAGGTTCAGAATGAGGCAGAAACTGGGGGTTTCTTTAGGAACTGCACAAATGAAGGAATGAGTTACTTTTTCTCAATTCACATTGAGAAAAACACAATCTGTCTCTCTAGAGCTGTGTCAATCTGGATTTTTTTAAAATCAAGGATTGCTGCTAAAGTCCTTTATTGAAAGAGTTCTAGGTTCTTCTTCATTAGAACTATGGAAATCTTTCCTCCTACTGTTCACTCCTCCTCATTGCCATGAGATTTTCATTTGTAAGTTGCAAGTGAGGTCATAGACTAGCAGCTTCCTGAAATTGAGCAATATGTGCTGTTTAAATGATCGAATTTCTCTAATTCGATCATTTAAACAGCACATATTGCTGAGCACCAGAACCCCTTAACTCCTTGATGACTGCAGGCCAGATCTTTTCACCATGCCATTCGTGCATGTTCATGTGACTTATGATCAGGAACCACCAGTGGCCATTTTAATGTTGAAACTCTGCCAGAAGACTTTTTTTTTGGCTTGATTTTCCATCAGTATCTATTGGTTTACTAGGTTTTGAAGTTTGGTAAAGGTTAAGTGAAGATAGTGGACTCTGAAGATTGCAGTGATGCTGTGGTCCATGAGTTGAATCAGGGTGTCACAACTATAAGCTTTGGAGGAGATTTTGTTTTTTATACTGTCTCTAAATTGTGTTCTGTGGTGATTTTCTTTTTGGTGAACGAAAAACCCGAGTTTCCGAGAGAAAAAGACCATACTACCCTCGCTCTGAGAAGCAAAGGTCAAGTATAAGATCTTGCTTTAAAAATTACTTTATGATGCTTTGTAGCATGTTATAAGATCTCTGCACAGAATGGAAAGCAAAGGATTTTCTGATTGGCAATTTAGTAGTAAAGGTTCCAATTATAGGACACTACTGAAAAATTATAATTCTTCTGCAAGAAATTTGTCATTAAGATTATTCTGAATTTTTTTTTGAAGTTTTCTGTTCCTGGACATTGCTTCTGTGTACTTCTTTAAATGATAAATGATCATTTCCATGCTTGCTACATTGCACTAGAATTTTCTAAACATGCAAATTCATAAAACTTGAGGAGCAACTTATACAATCTGAAATAATGTTCAAACCTGATTACCTTGATGGGAAATCCTTAAAGAGAATACAAAGATTGGGAAAATTCAGTACCTGCTATTCAGTTTTTACTAAATATAAAAGAGAAGTTTTAAAGCAGCAGAGGACTACACACCTAGGTGGAAATGCATCAAGGAGTTTCAAGATCAAGCCATTAATCATTTACCACTTAATTATTATTAATTGTTTATCCTGAAGAATAGAAGAGCTGCACAAAAAGATTATTTGCCTGTTATTTAGCATCTACATTCTAGAACAGGAAAGCCTGGATTATGTTGACATTTTCATCGATTTTTTTCTGCCCCAACTTGAACAGGAAATGAAGTTTTACTGAAAGAGGAAAAACTGCCATTCAAGATTCTTTTTCTTCTTCTTTTTTTGACAATGTTCCTGGTCATCCTCATAATCTTACTGACCTCACAATAATATTAAAATAGTAGTTTTCCTACTTTCCAATACCACCTAAAATAGGCACTGCTAGATGCACTACTGCATATATAAGCATGTTAAAATATGATATGAATTAGGTGCCATAACAATGTTTTGCCTCAGGTGCCACAAATTCTAGAGAAATTTCTGGGATCAAAGGTAGAAATGAGTAATTACAGACCTGTAAGCTTGACTTCTGTTCCAGAGAAAATAATGGAGACACTGTTTAAAGAAATAATGCAGAACCATCTAGACAAGAATACAGCAGTGCAGGGATTTCTTAAAGAATGATCTTGTCTGACAAATCCGCTGGGAAACTATTATGCAGTAACAAAGGAATGGATGCAAAAAATAATAATTTTGATATTGTATACATATATTTCAGAAAAGCTTTTGATATTATTCACATGAAAGACTGCTGTACAAATTGGAGCAGTGTGGCATTAGAGACAATATACTGCAAAGGGATGGTTCAGTAGAAGAAGATTGGCGCCTCCGTAGCCAGCTGGGAAGGAGCAGCAGTGCGTAGCACACGCTTCTTGATTAGACCAGGGTTCAAGCCCGTCACCACCAAATACGGAGGATGGCCACTGCATATTCCCGGAGCAATATGGTCATAGTTGCTAATGCTCCTAAAAACCAAATAACAAACAACAACACAAACAATAGAAGAAGACAGTTGTCATTAATAATGCACTGCACATCTTGGAGTAATGTTATTAGCGAAGTCTTGAGGGCTCATTGCTGGGCCCATTAAAAATATTGAGGAAGGCATATTAAGGGACGGTATGTCCTGATTGAGGATCGATGTTGAAAGTTTTTGTCATGATTTCCTGATTAGGCTTGAAGTCGCAAGGTTTCACATGAATCAAAGGTTGGATGGGTGGTTAATGATAGCCATCAGGGTATGCAACTACAACAAGATCTAGAAAAATTAGGCAGATGGGCTGAGAAGTGCCAAGTGAAGTACCACACTCAAGGTAGTAGAGAATGAAAAAGATCCAGGGGTATTTGTGCTGTCAGACATGAAGTTCTCTGAGCAGTGCAGGCTAGCTGCTGGAACAGCTTATAGGAATGGGAGGGGGGGGGGTTGTCAATGAAATACTGAAATTTTGGCAGCTGGGATAAAGAAGTAATTATCCTCTGTATAAGGCAGTAGTAAACCCTCATTTTAAGAATAGTGTGGATCTTTTAGAACGGGTGCAGACAAGACCAACAAGATTGGTGAGTGAAACAAAAGGGTAATTCTTACCAAAAAAGAAAGACTTCAGTTCTACAAATTACAGCATCTGGAAATTAGGCACCTGCAAGGAAATCTGATTGAGATGTTTAAGGCTTTAAATTGATTGAGGAAAGCTGAATGCTGATGGCTTTATTACCCTTGCTAAATTTAAACTGAGAAAGGATAGATGTGTGGAAATTTGATTTCAACTAGTGGTTGTTTGGTTGTTGGAACAGACTACTGTCTGTTGTTTGTGGAAGTAGGTAGTTTGAATAAATTTAAGTATAAATTAGACAAATTATTAGAGTGTAGGCAGGTGCTGTGAGAAATTTTTTTGTTTATTTTTGACTGATTATGTATAAGCTTGCTTCCTTGCATAATTTGTCGTACTAATACTAAAACAATTTGGTGGCTGTTATTAATTGTACAAAGTAGAAGACTACCATTCTGTGCATGTAGTAACAGCCAGATGTTTCCTGATTAGGTTTGAGAATAGGATTCAATATGGAATCCAGAAATTCCACTAATTATCAAGTAGTTTTGTTGTGTTTGAGTTCATCTTACCTGTTGTCATACTTTTTGCATGGTTAAAATTCACTAGATAATGATAATCTATCTGGTTTAATTTGTGTTATTCACATTTAATTAATTCATTATGAATAACAGCATAATGTCCTGTTCTCAACACTAATTCTAGATGTAGTGTTAAAAAAATAATAATAATCATTATAATTGATCACTGTAAACCTGTCTTTTGTATTCACATAGTCCACACAATACTCTGCCATCTGTGACTTGTTTCTGGAGGTTGAATTCAGTTCTTTTGACAGCTGGAGGAATTTCTAAAGCCCTCATCACTTGAGGCTGTAGTTAGCTAATCTTAGGTGGAGAGGAATAGAGGTTTCTCCCAGTGAATTATTCTTGGTTTTACAACTTGCAAAACTTGTGAATCACCTCATGAACACACTTTAAGAAATGGCAGAATACACAAACATTGCTTTCTTTTTGGTAGTGCTTCAGTAGGGGACTGAATGTCAGTTATGGCAACCTGGTCTGTCCCACTTATGGTATTATTATTATAAACTGTTTGGCCAAAACTTTTGATTTCCATAAATTTTTAATCAGAATAATTAAGCTGATCATAGAGATCATAGAATATGATTAGCATTATTAATTCTACCATTAGTCAATTTATTATTAAATGTAACCTTTATCCTAAAGGATCATATTCTATGATCTCTATGGTTGCATTTGTCCTTTATACACACCCATTCCTATAGCTCCTCAGTGTACTATTTTAAAATAGTTGCAAAGATATAGATAATGTTCGCTACAATAATCAGCCCCCTTTGTGAGCAGCAGTATGTCTTAAAACTTCGTTAATTTTCTTTTCAAAATATAAACTTTTTTTGTTTTATCATTCATTTTTTATTGCAAAATACTTTACATATTTTACTCATTCATTGGATTTTCTGTGTACTGTTAAATAACAATAAATTGTATTTACTTAACTGTTTCTTGTATGTATTTTACTGCAGTTTTGTGTTTTTGCAACATTTATGTATATTCTATAACTGTGTACCAGTGCTGTAATATGTAAGAGCATGTAATGTTCATATAATAACTTTTTTTTTTTTTTGCCATTTGCTATGACTACCAAAGAATTTTTAAGTTATCGCCAGACTTGTTTTATGTTTATGGATATTATATAGGTCTGAAGCAAGTGCAGCATAACACTGTGGTGCCTCCGTAGCCGGGTGGGCAGGAGCAGCAGTGCATAGCACACGCTTCTTGATTAGACTGGGGTTCGAGCCCGTGACCACCAAATACGGAGGATGCGGAAAGGTCAGGGAATGACCACCGCATATCCCGGAGCAATATGGCCTTAGTTGCTAATGCTCCTAAAAACCAAATAACAAACAAGCATAACACTGTTGGTTGCTCCAAGTTTTGTAGTGCATATAAAGCCTATTTTGGAATGACTGTAGTGGTCGACACAAGTTGGGAGCATCTTATTTCTGCTGTGGTAGTGGTGCAGGTTAGCATTAGATGGGTAGTTTTATGTAAGTCATAAGTGTATGTGCCTTTTGCTGTACCTCGAATATGGAGAGAATCCAAAAAAGCTATCATGAGGATTGCTACTTTTGTATAGTGGATATGTCTAAATTAAAAAGTCTGCAGATCAAAAAGCTGTAGTATATACACCAGCATACTATCCTCTATTGCTCTGGTCTCATGCAATGAAGACCTTCCAGTTTTCCCAATCCACCCTCAACAGAAGAATTCTCAGAATTGCATGATGACTTTAAAGTTCTCGTGTCTAACCAAATTCAATGCAGAGTTTCTGATAAAAACAGAATCTGCTGGTTCCTAGTTTCAAGACTTCCAAATGCAGAAAAAAGTCATATCTCTTATCTACATTTTTACAGTTGTAGAGTCCTCATACTGTTGTTTGATTTTATTTGATTTATGTTTATGAAAAAATCAGTATTAATCAGAATCCCAAAGAGTGTGTCTTTTCATAACATTCCAGGTGGTTTCACCAGCTTATAAAATGTTGGAATTCTTGTATGAGGTATTTTTGTTAATTTCCTCCCCCCCCCCAACCACTGCAGGGCAGTAGATTAGCAGTGCAAGAGAAGAGAATGGCTTGCCAGAATTGAGTTGCAGTCTAGTAAATGCATTGCAGTAAACAATCTCTTCGTTCCCAAAGAACAAAATCTTTCTTCCACCATTCCATATCAAGTTAGGGCTGGATAAACAAGTTGTTGATACACTGGATCCTCAAGGTGACATCTTCAGGCATGTACAATCTGTTCCCAAAATTATGTGATGCATTAATGAAAGTTAATATGTTCGTTGGTCACAAGCTAAGCAAATGATAGCATCGCAATAACTGGAAGACAAAATTACTGATACCAAATGAAATACTTGGAAGTTATTTTACTTTGTATGAATAGCATTCTTGGTAACAGTAAGAGTGAAGATTACAAAGAATTGTTCACAATTTGGTTGAAATTTATAATGGAGAAAGCTCCATTACTTGCACTCTCGCCTGGATTTTTTCTTATCAACTTTGGGCAGTGTTAGTGTAGAGAATGGAGGAAATTCTAGAAGGAAATTGGGGGGGGGGGTTGGATTAAGATGGTGAGTGGCTATATCTGATGCATGGTTTGTGGTGCATACTGACTGCAAAAGATATACAATATGAAGGAAATTTTTTTAGATTACCCTGAGGAGGGTTTCTACTTTTAAATTTGTGATATTTTTTAGCTTACTGTTTACTTGTAGCAAAGTTTAGTATTCTATTCTGAACAGAAGATAAACATTGTTAATAAATCTGATAGAGTAGTATTGCATATTTACTGTCATTTCTGGGCAAACAGTTGATGCAAAAACTAAGTTATATTAGGAATCAGCTCACCCTAAAACATAAAGAAATATGAAGAAATGCAGATGAATTCACGTGCGTGCATGTGGACACATACACTTCAGAATTCTATCTATTATTTGTTTAATTGCAGAACATAAATGATTCATATATATATTCATGTACGTATTAATATATGCAGGAACATGAATTACACTACATTTAGTGTACTTTAGAACTTATCAAAAAGAATTATCAATAGACTTATCGTAAGTACATTATTGAGAAAGTAATAATTTGTTATCACTGAAAGTTTTGCAAATAATTACATATTTCCATCCTAAGTGTGATCTGAAAGCAGTGGCAAATCCAGTAAATGGGTTTTATTAACTTCCTACTATTGCTTATTCTAGTGCATGTCTGAGAATAGTATGTCAGATATGAGCATGTTTTATTATCTCCTCATTTTTTTCAGCAAATTTGTTAGTGTGAATTACCAAATTATGTTGTGGAGGAAAATCCTTGGTTATAGAGTGAACTAAGTTCTGACCTATTCTGTATAAATCATAGAAACTTTCCTATTAATACACTGATGTTTTAGAAGTGAATTTGAAATATTTTTAATTAAGGCCTGTTACTTAGTATGTACTAAGTGAATTAGAAATATGTAACATAAGTAATATATTTATATATCACAGGTAAATGATTTTACCAATTATAAAAATTCATAGTAGGAAAAAAAAGATACGATGTAACAAATGAGTTGTCTCATAATTTCAATTTTTTTCTCTGGTGACTGGATAATTCTGAACACACCAGATTCCCCCCCCCCCCATTTTCCATGTTTGAAGTATTTCTAACCACATATCGGCTTTGATATTTGGTATTTGTTCATTGTAATGTTTTTTTCTTTCTTTCTTTTTCCTTTTTTTTTTTTTTTTTTTTTTTTTAAATCTTTATTTCAGATATGTTTTCATGTTTTTAATATAGGGTGTCTAATGGTAAAATGTATTGCAGCAGACTGGGAATGGAAGGTCACATTTCTGCTAATGGTGGGTTATGTCATTTTTTTTGTAAATAGAACATCATCACTTCCTGGCGAGAATAGTGCAATCTCTAATATATAGGCAAAAATCAATTTGTATAATGGCACAACAGAGTGTAAGGGAGAAGGTTCAGTGCTCATTATGCAGCATTTAAGTCTTCAGGTGAGCAGCAGCAGTTTGAACAAGTTTGTTGTTAATCACCTCATATGTGTTCCATCTTCAAGTGTTAAGGAATTGCTAACTACAAGAAGTCTATCGAGGAAGGCAGATAATGGAAAATCCTCACAGGTAGCACATTGGCTATAATCACTGTCCTTCTACACTATGTGAAAATGCCCGGGTTCATATCCATCAAGATGGGGTCATTTTCATTGGTCCCCCTCCCATGCTGTAGCCGAGCTATTTGGTCTTGGGAGATGTTACATCATTACTCCCCAATGGAAACCGAAACTTTGGTCATTTTTTATAAACAGGAATATATATACAATACAGTATGCTGATTCCTTACAGCCTTAGTCCTTGTGAAAAATAAAAAAATAACAGATAATGAAAGTGTTTTATATCTGTGGTATGTGTATGGGGCTCATTTAGGAAAAATTTGTTCAGTCTTGTGATATCTTTTTATTTTATTATATATTTTTCTTTTTTGTTGTACCAAGAATAAATCTCACTGATACGGGTTGTGTTTACATGCACTGTTATGAATTGATGAGGATAAGGACACCACTCTTCCTCCTAGAGGCAGTTACTTTCTCTGCTTTGAGGCAAAACCCTTGTTAACTTCATCAGTCAGGTCAAGGGCTTCTCAAATATTCATTTCCGAGAGAGAGAGAGAGAGAGAGAGAGAGAGAGAGAGAGAGAGAGAGAGAGAGAGAGAGAAGGGGGGGGGGGTTCCATTGCATGCCCTCCTTGATCACCAGCATCAACATCGAGTTACAGACTTAACACATCACTGTTGCAATCGATACTATCACTTTTATAGTGCTGTACAATATACATACAGTGATGTCCACCTTAACATCTACCGGCATATGTATGGTGCCCACGGTGATTTAAGTGTAGTATGGACATCCTCCTATAGGAAGTAACATAACTTACCATTAACAGAAACAATCTCCTTATGTTTCCAATCCTTACTTCTTGAATGCTTGCATTTTCATCTTTTCTACCAGTCACCCTATCTCAGGCAGTTCCTATGAAATAATGTCAAACCATGCATCAGTAAACATGAAAGCTGAAGATGCATCTTGCATCCAGTCACAAATCACTTTTTAATCCAATTGGTAAGGATACAGGGCTCTTATGGCATTATGTGTGTGTGTTATTGTTCAATAGAACTTATCAAAAAAAAATTTTATGTTTATCTCTGATAGTTTGCACTAGACCATTAATTATATTTTTGTGGAAGGATTGCTGTTACTCCTTATATCATATTGTTGTGTAGTGCCATGTGGATTTTTTACTGCTGTAGGGATGATGAAATGGATTTTGAAAATGGATTCTTTAATGGTAGCTACAGAAAAAAGTAAACAAGGAATACAGCTTTTTGAGAAAAAAAGTGCTGCACTGGCTTTGATTTTCTGAAGTGAAGCTCTTACAAGTTATAAACTAGTGGTCATATGAATGCCCATCTAAGGACTTTAAATAGACAATGTGTAGAAATTGAATTTTTCTAATAGGTAGAATTATTTTTGAAGCCCTATATTTTAAAATTTAGTACTGTGAATCTGCAGATATATTCTTTTTTAAGTGTACATTAACTGGATTCGGTTTAATGACAAATTCACAGAGCAAGAGATGATTATGTTGAGTAAAGTAGTGTGCATTATGGACCACTGAGAAATTTAGAGATTTCTTGGCACTTACGTAAAAACCTGTATTCCTGAGAGTCATTTTAGCTTCAACTTAACAAAACTTTTCCAAATTTCAAAAAAATTTCATGAAAGGCATTTTGAGTTACATATAGGTTTTGAAACCATATTGTCCCACACAGTGAACAATAGAGTTTTTTTTTCCCCTTTATTTTATTGGTGACAATAAAAATAAAAAAAATTTTAAAAAGAAAATTAAATTTTCTATATAATTTTTAATGCACCAACTTATGCTTTGGAAGTTAGTATTAATAGTGAAAATGATACAAGAAAGCAAGCTTATACAGCATCAGCCACACCCACACCCACCCATCCACACCACTTTCCATATCACCTGTCCATTCGCTTTAACAGTATATCTAGTTCTTACTTGAATTTATTCAAAGTTTACACTTCCATAACACTACATGGAATTTGTTCCAGTAAATAACCACCAACTGGCAGAAAGTAAATTTCTGTACATTTGTCCTATAACTATCCTTCCCCAATTTAAATTTGTGCTCCCTCATGCATGTAGTGTGAATGCCATCAACATTCAGCCTGCTCTATCCATTTAGTCTTAAGCACCTCATTCAGATCTCCAAGGTTAGTCACCATACACTGCAAATTGCAGAACTAAACCTTTCCCTGGTAACACCATCCTTTTGTTCTCACTAGTATCATTGCTAACAGATCCACATCTATCCTTAAAGTGAAGCCTCCAGACCTGTATGCAGTACTCAAGATGTGGCCTAACCACTGCTTTATCAATAGGGTAAACACCTCGTTATTTCTGCTGGCTAAATTCCTCGATGTCATTGACAAAACCCCATGAGCTGTCCCAGCATCCTGTTTGCACTGACTCAGAGAACATGTATGACTGCATGTTTACCACCAGGTCTTTTTCACTTTCCACTATCCTGAGTGGGATCATCGGGATCCTACACATGGAAACATTGCTATCCCATATGTACCTTGCATTTGTCAGTGTTGAATTTCAATTGCCACTTCTCAGCCCAGCACCTAATTTTTCCAGTCCTTGTGCAGTAGCATACCTGAATTACTGTAACTAACCACCCTGCCCACTGTCCTGTCATCTGAAAACTTAAGCATTAAGCCTGATATGCCTTCATCACTATCATTAATAAATATAGAAAATGATAATGAGCCCAGCCCTGGAGATCTTCACTAATAACAGAAGAAGAAGAAGAAGAGTAGTGCCCATTACTACGGCTCTGTCTTCTCCAAATCATCCAAAATGGTCAAAACCCTGCCTCTTAACAAATCCATACTGTGACTGTATATGACTCTTTTCTCTGGCACAGAAGTCAAGCTAACAGGTCTATAATTACTCATGTCTCCCTTTGACCTCCCTCCCCTTTGTGATTTGGGAATACACATATCTCCTGTCCACAGGGACCTCCCCTGAATCCAGAGATGTTCTCATAATTATGACTAAAGGTTTGCCCACTTCCCTTAATGTAATTGAATAGATTCCATCCACCCCAGTTGCCTTTTTTTATGTTTGGCCTCAACAGTATCTCTTTCACTCTGAACTCAGTTATCATAAAATCATTTAGCTCCCTTTTAGAATTTGATACACTTCTGACATCCCCATCCTTAAAGAATTCCTCATGTGTTGAAGTAGATGCAAAATATCTATTTAATTTGTTAGCATCTGAGCAGGATCATCAGCAGTTAAATCATTCATATCTTGCAAACCAATACGATTCATCTATTTCTATTTTTTAAATAAATAAAGAAATCTTTGCTGCTTTTCTTTGCTTTTTTTTATTTTATTTTATTTTTTTATTTTTTTTATTGACTGTCCAATGGATGCACTGCCTTAGATATTATATGCTTATTAATCAAGAGCATAGTTAAAATTATTTTCCTGCCTGTACACATTGTACTCCTCATATTGAAATTCTGTAACCCTTATATTTAAGTGACACCTGCTCTCAGATATCCCCAAAAATGTTTTCATTTGGTTACTTGAACAGTACATCCAATTTATTTACTATCTCTTAACATTAGTGTACACACAAGTATACGTGACATGTTTTTATTCTTAATAACCCTAACACTGCCTCGATAACATCAGCAAATATTCTTGCATCCATTCTATTTGTATGTTCCACCCCTGTAAAAAGTCTCCAGTGTTGAATTAATTGACAAGGGCTCCAATCATGTACACTCTTTCAATTTCAACCCTAATTCATGACTTTTCCCCAAAATTCTCTACTTTTTTTGTTGAGTAAATCCTCAGATCTCCTACTCTTAATATCTTTGGTACTGACATGTACAACAGTATCCCCTTTTTGTGCCCTTAAAAAGATGATACATTTGATGCTAAAGATTATATACAGAATTGATTCTTGATGATTACCTAGAAAATAAAAATGTGAAAAATTATCATTTTATGATAATTTTTCTATTTATTTTTTATAAACGTAATATAAAATTATCATTTTATGTTATTAGGAGTTTCTTTTACCACTGTACATTAAAGGGAGGAATGTGTTTTAAGATCCAGTGGCAAAGAAACCTGAGGAATTATTGTATACAGGGTGATTCACTACCAGTGCGACAAACTTGCAGGGGGTGTAGGGGGCACAAAGACGAATCGCAATTACATGGCATTGCAGGGTCCGAAATGCCTTCGTCATGTGGTAGAGGACGTTGAACGGGAGGTCGCGTGAACAGTGATCCCGTTGGAAGTCAGCATTTGCGAACCGGTTCCCGAGGCAGTAGGATGGACGAGTATTCAAACGTTGAACTGGCTGACATGCACCTCACGTATGGAGCTGCGGACTGTAACGGGCGCACCACTCTGCGCTTCCCGCACAGGTGTCCTCCTCATCATATGATTTTCGCACGTGTGCACAGAAGGTTACATGAGACTGGTTGTTTCATGAGAGGTACCATAAATCGAGAGCGAACGACAAGGATGCCAGACAATGAGGAGAATGTCCTACATCTTGCAGAAGGCAATCCGAGTACGAGTACTCGAGCGATAGGCCAATGATTGGGTATTTCCCAATCCACTGTATGGAGGATATTGTCAACAAACCAAATGAGTTCATACCATCTGCAACGCATCCAATCATTGGAGCCTGCAGATTATCCACTCCGGAGGACTTTTGCTACTTGGTTTCTTCAACAGAAACGGTTCACAAATGCTGACTTCCAGCGGGATCGCTGTTCACGTGACCTCCCGTTCAATGTCCTGTACAACATGACAAAGGCATTTCGGACCCTGCAATGCTATGTGATTCCGATTCGTCTTTGTGCCCCCTACACCTCCTGCAAGTTTGTCGCACTAGTAGTGAATCACCCTGTATATTCTGCATTTGAGTATCTACAGTACACCTCTATTAATGCAACATTTATGGAGTTATCTTGGAGATTTTAAATGGTGCAGCAAGATGCAATTTGCCAAAGCCAAACTGCATTTTGCTGCATTTTGTTAGCCAATTAATGACTACTTAGTGAGCCAATAAATATTTGCTATACAAATATTTATTATTCATCACCATTGAATTTTCTTATGATAAAAATTATATTGGGACACCCTGTATTTTGTAATTATAATGAATACATAGGTGTTCTTTTCTGTGTGATCCATGACAGAAGTTGTCTTTGGATTACAAATTGTAACCTTTTCTTTATTTTCTTGAAAGCTTCAGTTTTTGGACCACAAACATACACACTTAAATAGTAATTTATTAAAATGCAAGAATGTACCAAAATTTATTAAAATGCAAGAATGTATGTATGGTGCCCATGGTGATTTAAGTGTAGTATGGACATCCTCCTATAGGAAGTAACATAACTTACCATTAACAGAAACAATCTCCTTATGTTTTCAGTATTTACTTCTTGAATGCTTGCATTTTCATCTTTTCTACCAGTCACCCTATCTCAGGAAGTTCCTATGAAATAATGTCTGAACATGCATCTTGCATCCAATCACAAATCACTTTTTAATCCAATTGGTAAGGATACAGGGCTCTTATGTAGTGAGAAAAATTTGTAGTGAGAAACTCTACAAATTTGTGTTTTTTTTTTTTTTTTTTTATATATGCTTTTTTACAATACTAGGTGTTGAATGGCTTATTAAAATAGACTGCTTACTTGACTTTAATTGCATACAGTGACTGTCCAATGGATGCACTGCCTTAGATATTATATGCTTATTAATCAAGAGCCAGCAGTGTAATAGCATGTTGTATCATTCAGATCATGGAGAACAGGATACGTGCAATCAATCAGGGAGACCAGAGAAGCATTTTGATTAAAAAAATAGTACTTTAATGAACCAAAGATTAATTGAATTTCTGTGAAAATAGTGTCTATGAATAATAGCTGTTAGGGAAATAACCTTATCACATGACAGTACTAACATCATATCCTTCAAATATCCATCTTCGTAACTGTTATGTCTTCAAAAATAAGTCTGTGCATGTCAAATTACATATGTAAACACACACACTGTAAATAATCATTTAATCAATTATTCTGAATACTATTAGTAGTGACAAATGCCACAAGAAAACACGCTTATACAGCAGCAGCAAAAAAAAAAAAAAAAAAAAAACCCCAATTCCCCTAACTTCCTATCCAGTAGTCTGTCAGTTCTTCCTTGAATTTATTCAAACTGTTCAAAAGAGATGGAAGCTTGTTTCACCAATCTATTCTGCAACCATCCGTACTTAATTCAGTTTATGTTCCCTCATGTGCA
Source organism: Mastigoproctus giganteus (assembly GCF_048544385.1). NCBI lineage: Eukaryota > Metazoa > Arthropoda > Arachnida > Uropygi > Thelyphonidae > Mastigoproctus > Mastigoproctus giganteus. The sequence goes on along the minus strand of NC_143584.1, from coordinate 93,849,966 downwards.
TAGTCTGAGCAAGAGGAAGAATCCCATCAGCATTGACTTTACTCAAGCCATTCAAAGCATTAAATACCTCAATTAGATCACCTCAGAGGTGCCTATTCTCCAGACACTGCAGTTTGCAGAGCTGAAGCTTTTCTTGGTAAGAGTATTTCTTTGTTTCCCTCAACAGTCTCATTGCCCTTCTGTGTACCCTTTCCAGCAGTTCTGCATCCTTAAGATGTGGTCTGACTTTATACAATGGAATAATCACCTCCTTATCCTTGCCAGCACACTTCTTGTATATTGTTTTCAAAACCCCACGAGCTGCCCTGGTAGCTGTCTGCACTGCTCAGATAACTTTGTATCTGACTGCACAGTTAACCCCAAGTCCTTTTCATTTTCTACTACCCTGAATGTAGCTTTACACATTTGGTACTTTACTTTGGAATTACTGCTGTCCATATGCAATATTTTGCATATGGACAGCAGTAATTCCAAAGTAAAGTTAAATTTCAATGTTAAATTTCAATTGCCATTTCTCAGCCCATCTGCTTAATTTTTCCTTATTGTCATTAACCACTCTTACAACCTTTTTATCATCTGCAAACTTAGACATTAAACTGATATACCTTCAACAGTGTCATTAATAAATACAGAAAACAACACCGAACCTTGGGGAACTCAATAATAGCATTAGTCCACGAACCGCAGTGTCCATTGATAACCACCTTCTGTCTTCTCAACCGTCCCTTCATCCATAGCAGTAATTGCCACATTGCACCAATTTGTAAGCAGTCTTTTCATATGTGAAACAGTATCAGAAGCTTTCCTGAAATCCATGTATATGATATCAAAATTATTTTTTTGCATCCAGTTCCTTTGTCACTGCATCATAGTATCCAATCAGATTGGTCAGACAAGATTTCCCATTAACAAACTCATGCTGTGACTGAAGTATAATTGCACTCATATCTAGGTGGTCTTGCATCACTTCTTTAACCAGTGACTCCATGAAACGAGGCGCCTCCATAGCCAGGTGGGAAGGAGCCGCAGTGCGTAGCACACGCTTCTTGAATAGACCTGGGTTCGAGCCCATCACCACCAAATACGGAGGATGTGGAAAGGTCAGGGAATGACCACCGCATATCACGGAGCAATATGGCCTTAGTTGCTAATGCTCCTAAAAAAATAAATAAATAAATAAATACAGACTCCATGAAACGGAAGTTAAGCTAAAAGATCTGTAATTACTTATGTAAACCTTTGATCGCCCTTGTGAATTGGTGAGCATTCGTGCATCTCCACTCCACTGGGAACTTCCCTGAATCCAGAGATGCTCTCATAATTATGGCTGAGAGTTTGGTTACCTCCTTGCTGCCTCCCTTAATATAATTGGGTAGATCCCAACCACCTCAGGTGCCTTTTTTTTATGTTTAACTTTGACAATTTCTCTTAAACATTCCTGTTAGTTATTACAAAATCATTTACCAGCCTGGTAGAGTTTGATAAACTTCTGGCATCCACTTCCCCACGGAATTCCTCATTTGAATGTAGATGCAAAATACTTATTCAGTTTGTCAGCAACAACCCCCAGCAGGATGATCAACAGTTCCATTGATATGAAGCATGCCAATGTCATTCATCCCCTTCCTTCTACTGTTTACATAGGTAAGGAAGTCTTTGCTATTTTTCTTTGCATCCTTTGCCAAACATTTCCCAAAATGTGCCCTGCCTTTGTGACCTGATTGTAAACTAGTTTATATCTACCATAGGCTTCTGTATCACCTCATAATTTATATGCATCCCATGCATTTTTTTCTCTTTCACTTGTCTCGTTAGATCATCTCCATTTAGGTCTAAGCCAGCAATTTTCAACTGGTGTGCTGCGGAGTTTGGGGGAAGGTAGAAAAGAAGCAAGAAAAAAATTGGGGAATAAAAAAAAATCATCGAGGTAAATTTTAGAAGTACTGTATATGAAAGGCCGATAAGAATGAAAACAATAACAGTTTAATAATAAAAAAAAATGTTATTACAGTAAAAATTCAAAGAACTTCCGTCCCTGTTGTTCCAGATCCCAAAATAATTCTGCAATGTAATTTTACCGCCCCACCTTTCACCATTGTCAAGCCACCACTGTCAGTCTTCAGTCAGCTGTTCTTCGCATTGAGTGTGTTATTCCGTATGAGTTTGCACTAATGCATTTTTGTGTATTTCTATTTCGTTTTAATTTTGTTATTTCTGAATTTAGTTGATTTTTATTTTTTAGGGCTTATTAGATGTGGACAGATTTCTAATTAAAAAACATAAGTTAGATGATGACAATGAATCAAGTGTAGTTCTGGTGGTATGGCACATAGTGCAGTTAGTATTAGTTCTAAAACTGTCATGCGCCAGTATAATGAAGACTATTTGTCTTTCGGATTCTTTTAATCTGGAGAAGAGCAGCCATGTCTTAAGTGTGTTGTTTGTGGTGAGAAATTGGCAAACCGCTGACCAGGCTAGCCGGGTGGGTAAAGTGCCTGCCTGGCAACTCAAAGGTTGCAGGTTTGAATCCCGCCTCGGGCTTGGATATTACGGTGGTACCGTACTCTCCAGTTGGACCTCACGGTCACGATACACGAAAGCAGGAAAAAACTGGTTCCTTCATGTATTGCTCACATCATACAATAAAAAAAATTGGCAAGCCAAGCAATCCAAGTAAGCTGAAAAGACACCTTCACAAAAAGCACTCAGATTATGTGAGAAACCAATTGAATATTTTAAAAAGGCTTATATCTGATCTAACATGCCAGGCTGAACAATGGACCAAAATCACAACTATTTTTGACAAAGCTCAAGAAGCAAGGTATGATGTTGCCAAAATTGTTGCAAAAAAGATGAAATCACATACAATTGCTGTGTCAGTAATTTTACCAGCATGCTGTAAAATTGTAAATATTATGTTTGGGGAGGAATATGAAAAAGAGATTTTGAAAATCCCTGTGTGTGATAACACTATTAGTCGGTGCATACAAGACATGTCTCAAGATGTTGTGTGACAAGTGATAGCTAACATTAAAGAAGCTGATTTTTTTTGCCATCCAGTTGGACGAGTCAACTGACATCACTGGAAAAGCTCAACTACTAGCATTCAGCAGGTTTGTTTGTAATGGAAACATCATTGAACAGTTTTTATTTTGCAAACCACTTCCAGAAACAACAAAAAGCCAAGACACTGGATGAGACAATCAAAATGGTTAAATACATCAAGAGTAGACCATTAAAATCGAGGTTGTGTTCAGCACTGTGTTCTGCCATGGAAGCTGTTCACACACAATTTCTACTCTACACAGAAGTGAGGTGGCTATCTCGAGGGCGGGTACTTGCAAGGTTCTATAAACTGAGGGAAGAGCTTATGATTTTTTTTACTTCTGAAGAGTCTGAGCTGACTCACTTGCTTAGTGATGAGACCTGATGCAATAAAGTTGCTTTCCTATCTGACATTTCCCAAGTCTTGAACACTCTTAACAAGAGTATGCAGGGAAATAATGAAAATATTCTTACTTGTACTGATAAAATTAACTCTTTTAAGGACAAATTAACGTTGTGGGGAGCCAGAATCAAAAAAAGAGAACAAAGTTGAAATGTTTGAGCAGACAACAAGTTGCAGATTGGACAAAAATCTTGTTGATTTAATTCTACAAAGTCTGTCACTGCTGAGTAAAAACACTGAAAAGTATTTGCCATCACTTGATGTATCTTCCTTGGACTGGATAAGAGATCTGTTTGTGTTAAGTGCGTTGGAATCAGCAGAATTAACTGTTACAGAAGAAGATCAGCTGACGGAAGTAAGAAATGACAGAGGACTGAAACTAAAGCACTCATCAACAGATTTGCCCTCATTTTGGTTATCTCTCTGACAGGAGTACCCCATTATTATTATTATTATTATTATTATTATTATTATTAGCAGCTATATGGTGCAAGGAAGCCTGAGGCTTATGCTGCACCAGCCAAAAAAAAATTCTCGAGTTACCCTGTGAGAGAGAGAGAGAGAGAGAGAGAGAGAGAGAGAATCACCAAGAAAGAGAAGAATGATGATATCCAGCTCAGGACCCTGGGTGAGCCAAGCCCATACTCACCAGATCACAAAGAAGGTGATTGAAGCACTCGTTCCTTTCTCTACATCGTATCTGTGTGAGGCTGGCTTTTCTGCTATGAACACGATGAAGAGTTAAGAACAGGTTGCAGCTTCAAACATTGGAGGAAGACTTGAGAGTATGCATATCAACCATCTGACATCACCAAGCACAGGTTTCCCACTGATATTTTTATATAAATAATATTTATTTTTATAAATAGCATCTTTTTTCAATGATATCTTATTTCAATAATTGGAATAATAACAAATATGAACATAAATTTTAAAAATAAATCTTTTAAAACTCCAAATCAATATTATTTTAAAAAAAATAACACAATTTATTTATTTATTTCGTATGATGTGATCAATACACGAAGGAACCAGTTTTTTCTTGCTTCCTTCATGTATCGTGGCCGGGATATCCAACCAACCGGTTGGTTCGGCACCATCGTGATATCCAACCCGAGGCGGGAATCGAACCCGCGACCTTTGGGTTGCTAGGCAGGCACTTTGCCTACCCGGCTAGCCCAGTCGGCAATAACACAATGATTAGAAGTTTAGCTATTAAACTTTTAAACACAATCTTAATACACATTTTTTTTTTTTTTTTTTAAATGATAAAATCTTTACTTAAAAAATTGATGGTGTGCCTTGACAATTTTAACACCTTGCTCAGTGTGCTGTGAGTTAAAAAGGGTTGAAAATCACTGGTCTAAGCCTTGAATGATATTTCTTAGTTGTTGTGAAAAGCCTAGTAGTTTATATGATTATTTACCTGAATGTGTCACATTTAGAATTTGTTGTTGGTAACATCATTAGTTGGTCCGACTGTGTAGAAATTTAAAATCTCTCTGAGACCTAGCCTCCTTTCTCCCTGATCGTAGTTACATCTTTAAGTAAATTTAACATCAGTACAATGCAATCACTGCCTCCTAGTGGTTCTTTTATCTGCAGATTCTTAATGCACGAAGAATCACTGTTGATAATCAGATCAAGAATATTTCCCTCTCTTAAGCCTGTCTAACGTGCTGCTGCAGAAAACATCATCCAATAAATCCACAAATGTCTTGCTAGGATGTGAGTGACCAATGCTCCAGTCAATATCCGGAAAGTTAAAATCCCATATTATAAGACATTCTGATATACTGGCTCACTCTATTTCTCTTTATAGTTGTTCATTGTACTCATCACAGCATTAGACCTATAACACACTCCTACTCTCACTTTTGTTTTCCCAGTGCTTTATGTCCAAACTGATTCAGCATTGCGCTGGCCACACATATCAACTGGATGCACTGCTTTAGATTTTATGTGCTTCTTAACTAAGAGCACGACTCCCCCACCTTGTCTGACCACAAAACAGAAGGAGAGATTGTGGTCATTTACACAACAAAATTTTTACTTCTCGAGGTAGCTCTCTTTTTATCTAACAGGTTCTGCTATTTTTCTACTAACTTACAAATGCTTTTTGCGAAGAAGCTTTGTGGCTGTTGTTAAAACGAATAGCGTGGCTTTGACTTCCTCATTACTCTGAAGTTTTTTACCATGCAAGAGTCTTAGTTGTCTAAACAAATGAGAATCAAAATATACCCAGTCAAGATTGTGCTTATGTGCATGTGTGGGATGAGGAGAAGCACTTCCTGTTTCAGATCCCTTAGGGCAGATCTTTCCAAAGAGGGTATTGCTAAATTTTGACATCATAATAGCACTGTTTTGAGTCAGATTTACCATCATGCATATTGACTAAAATGCAACTATCAAATAATACATTAAAAATTTACAACATTTATTTCTTTACATGCTTTAGTAGCTTATGAGCACCAGATAGATTCTTTTCCTTTGAAAGCTAATAACTGATGTAGTCAATTTCAGATGGTTTTTGTTGTGCTTATGTTTAGTACCAGACATCTACTCCACTTTAAGTACAGAATTTTGGTTGATATATCTAATTATTTTTTGGCATATACACAGTGTTTGTATCAAAAAGGTCAGGAAAACAGTCCTTTAGAGTATTCTTTGGCTTGGAAGATAAAACAGACGACTTTGGACTACTCACCTCTACAATAAATGTAATGTAAAGAAGAAAAATAAGTTATATAAAAGCAGAAGTTGCCTTGATACCTTTATTAAATTGGTAGTTCTGACAAAGAAAAATCCAAAAATATTTCTGTATTCTACGAGAAAGACAATGTTACAAAATGATGATACTGAAGGGCCTTTACTAAACAGAACATTTCTGCTTTTTTTTTTTTTTAAAAAGGCTGTGCAATTGGGGAGAGCACATGTACAAGACAATCAAATGAAAACTGCAAAGCCAACAACAAAACAGTCAACAAAAAAAAAACTAATGATGATCTTGTGTCAGATTATTGACCGAATGTTAGCAACACTGTGCACCCAAATGTGACTGTATGGGTGCACTGTGTGAAATAAAATATAAAATTTATTGCACCATGTTGTCTCAGTTTGGTGAAATATACATAAGTCAATGGCACATGTACACTTCATTTAGGTCTGTGGGTAGGTGAATAAATTTATGGACAGTATTAAACTTGAGTATTATCTGTGACCGATGGCAGGCATGTTGTGACACCAAAAGTCATAGTGGCAATGGGTCAACTCATTTGAGTAAACCATTGCATTACTATTAAAGAAATGTCCACGGCATGCAAGGTTAGTGTTGATCCAGTGCATATTATTATTAAGCAAGGAGTATCACTCATGAAAGTGATCAGTGACATTAAATGGACTCTTGGCATATAACAAAACTGAAGGAATGATGACTTAATGTGTGTTCCATGCTCCTTGAACGGTTTAAGTGTGAAAGAGGCACCTTCTTAGAACACACAGTTACCAGAGATGAACCTCGGCTGTACTATTACACACTAGAAACAAACACACAAGTTCAGTATGGTGCCATACAGGCTTGCCTTGAATGTAGGGCGCCTCCGTAGCCAGGTGGGAAGGAGCAGCAGTGCGTAGCACACGCTTCTTGATTAGACCGGGGTTCGAGCCCGTCACCACCAAATACGGAGGATGCGGAAAGGTCAGGGAATGACCACCGCATATTACCGGAGCAATATGGCCTTAGTTGCTAATGCTCCTAAAAACCCAACAACAACAACAACTTGAATGTAGAAAGTCCATACCAAAGCATCAGCTGGGAAAGTGTTACATGCTATATTCTAAGATCATATCAGAGATTTGGGAACAGTATCTGGAGAAAGAGAAGAGAAACAGTGATGATTGACAAATATTGAGATGTGTGTCTGGATCATTTAAAGCCAAAAATTGAAAAGAAACATTGTTGGTGTCTGCCCATGGGTGTATATATATGATGACAAGTGTCTACATGAATCATATACAAGAAGGTTAAACATATACTAAGAGGACATCTCTTCTCATCAGGTGAAGAGTTCAAGACAGCAGTGTAAAAATCACCAACCACGAAACATCTTTTGAGGCAGCCATTATTGCAGCATTTAAAGAAGTGTGCATAATATATTAGTGGGGGAATACATTTGAAGATTGCATAGTTATGTATGGTATGTATAGTTTCCTTGTTGTTTGTGAAATACAACTCATTTAACTTTTGCAGTTTAACATAATTACATTTATTTATGAATTACTGCTAGAAAATATTTACTTATAATTATATTCAGTAATTTGTATGCTCACCAATTAGTCATAACTAGTGTGCTTCTGTATTTCATGATGAACAGTATGATAATATTGTGCAACATCTTCTACCCAGCCTCAAATCATGTGAGATTCTTTTGGAAAACTTCTGCACTTGCTATTGATAATTGTCCTTTTATATAGGCCTGTAAACTGGAACAGGAAGAGTATTAAACAATGAGATGAAGCATTTTATCATAATCTGCTCTTACCATCTGTCTGATTAATTTGACTGCTTAAAATGGCTGTTAGAGCTATCTATGAAAAGGGATAGCTGTCTTCCCTTGAAATTGGATGAATATTTGGTTGGACATTTACTACTATCTAGAAAGAAGTGTGTGTGTGGAGGGAAGTGAAACAATTTCAACAAATACAAGAAGACACTAAATTTAAAAAGCAAATAGTGAAATGAGTGTTTATCTAGACTGTTGGGACAGTGGTAACCCCTGGCAAATCTGTTTAAGGAAGAGGTTACAAGTGCTGAGAAATGAACATCTGAACACTTTTCAGAGTTGGAAAAATCAATAAATAGTCAATAGTGAATACTATCAGCATTAAGATCATGATTCAAACAAAGATTTGGAAAAAATATAGCACTGAACTTGTCAATGAAAAGAAATTTTGATTCGCAAATTTCTGGAGCAAGCAAACCAAAAGAATAAAGTTGAATTTAAAAAAAAAAACACATTTTATTTGTTACTTTTAAATATTCTTGTTGACTTTTGAAAATCGACCTTGGTTTTTAATTCAAATGTGTGCTTACACCCACTGAAGTCAGTGGGTGTAATAATTCAATGATATTTGGAAGTTGATTTCCATAGCAGGCTAAACCAAAAGAATGATTCTGACTTGGTCATGGGCAGATCTAATGCCAGGATTGTGGAGAGTCTAAAGCAAGAGAAGATTATATTCTTTTGTTCAGTTAGGAAATACTTTATTATTATACATGTGATTACATTCAAGTTCACACTGAAAATGGGAAAAACAGCAGTGCATCATTTTCCACTTTGAATTTTTTTTTTTTTTTTTTTTTTGTGTATGAATTCCCATTACATCTGAATATCACTGAAAATAAAGAAATAGATGAGGCAGGAAATATTCTACATTTTCATTTCTGGGAACTTTTGTTAGGGGACCAACCAGATGGTGTTAAAGAAGAAAGAATTAATGTACGGTGGCTGTGGGTGGTTGGGTAATACGACAAGATTAGACAAAAATTGAAATATAACATGTTTTGTGGTGCTTGCCAGTTTAATTATTTCTCATAGTAATGCAGAGTGTGTCAGGATATTCATGTGAAAGAGGAAAACAAAAACTGTTCATATTGTTTCTTTCTGTTAAAACTTTAGAAATACTCAGATATGATGGTAGGGGGATGAAATCCAATTTGTAGTGAATCCCTTATCAAACAGCTAAGATCATTTGCCTTTAGAAGGCATGTGTACTTGTGTGCATAACCAATCAGCTGCATAGGTACCAGAAGTTTCTCAGTGGAGGACTCACACCCATAGCCCCAAGATTAAGAATTTTGTGTTCTCAATATGTACCTTCGTGATGTGTGGTAATTAAAATTTTTTGAAAAAAAATTTGTATGTCCATTGGCGATGCCTTATGCAGTTTTTGAAATTTAATTTTTTAAGTTCATTTGCTAATCAAAGTTTTAGAAATAGTGTTTGGGAAGTATTCCCCACTTTTGCTACTGTTACAAGATGGTCATCATCATCATAGCCATTTTCAATCCACTGCAGGATGAAGGCCTCTCCAGCAATTTTCCAGTTCCTTCTGTTTTGTGCAGTGGCCATCCATTTACTACCCACAAACTCATGAATTTCATCTGTCCATCTCCGTTGTTATCTTCCAGGTTTTCTTCTAGATCCTCTTGGGTACCATTCTGTTATTCTCCTAGTACATCTGTCATCATGTCTTCGAGTTATGTGTCCTGCCCAAGGCTATTTTAGTTCTTTAGTTTTGATAAGAATGTCCTTTACTTTAGTTTGCTGCCTAATCCATGTGTTTCTCTTCTTATCTAACAGTCTGATTCCCAATATAATTCGTTCCATTCTTTGCTGTGTTGTTCTCAGTGTCTCTTACATTCTTTTGGTGAGTGCCCAAGTTTCACTTCCATAAATCCTGGTGGGTAGTATACATTGGTTCATAATTTTACATTTCAGACAAATTGGGATATTGCTCCACAGTATGTGACCATATTTCCTGAATGCTATCCATCCAAAATTTATTCTTCTCTTGACTTCCAGCCATTTATCATTATTACAGCCAATGACTTGTCCCAGATAAGTATATTACTCCACCTTTTCAATTACTGGTCCTTCAATCATTATATCCCTTTTTATGGCATACTTGTTCATCATTACTTTTGTTTTAGCCATATTCATCTTTAGTCCAAAATCCTTACTAACTGTGCATAACTGATTAAGATTTTCCTCTAATTCTTTGGGATCGTGGCTTACGACCACAATGTCATCTGCAAATCGTAAATGGTTTAGGTACTCTCCATTCACATTGACTCCTTTCTGCGACCAGTCTTGGCACCTCCGTAGCCAGGTGGGCAGGAACGGCATTGTGTAGCACACACATGTCTTGATTAGACCGGGATTCGAGCCCGTGACCACCAAATACGGAGGATGCGGAAAGGTCAGGGAATGACAACCGCATATCCTCGGAGCAATATGGCCTTAGTTGCTAATGCTCCAAGTAACAACAACAACAGAGACCAGTCTAATCTTCTGAAAGCTTCCTCAAGGGCAGCAGTAAACAACTTTGAAGATTATTGTGTCTCCTTGTTGAACTTATTTCTCGATTTTAAATTTGCTACTGTCTTTGTCTAGTCTAATAAAGGAAATAGCATTCTCATATATCTTTTTCAAAATCATAATACATGGGGTACCTATGCCTTGTTTTTCCAGTGCCTGAAACATTGCCTTATGCTGTAGAGAGTCAAATGCCTTTTCATAATCTACAAATGCCAGGCATAATGGTGTTTTATATTCATTTGCTTTCTCCATTAGCTGTGATATTACGTGAAGGTGATCCATAGTTGAGAATCCTGTCCTAAAGCCAGCTTGCTCTTTCAGTTGATTCTCATCAAGTATTCTTTCTAATCCGTTAGTAATGACCCTTGTGAACAACTTATAGATGTGGGATAACAAGCTAATTTGTCTATAATTTTCAATTTCTGATTTATCTCCTTTCTTATGCAGCAAAACTATGATTGCATTATTCCACCACTTAGGCATCACACATTTTCTAATGCATTTTGTTAAGAGTCTTGCCAGTTTTTGTGCTATGTCTCTTCCTCCCAATTTTAACAAATCTACAGTAACTTCATCTTCCCCTGGGTCTTTCTGATTCTTCATTTTCTTCAACGCATGTTCTACCTCATCAGGAAGGATATTGGGTATGTCACATGTGTTACTAATTTGCGATCCATCTTCCCCACTGCTGGCATCATTCCCTTGCTCCTTGTATAATTGTCTATAGTAATCTTCTGCTATTTGAATTATGCCTTATCTGCTATTTATAAGTACACATTTGCTATTCTTCAGTTTCAGTATCATTTGTCTTTCTGTATTACTGCTAATGGCTGCTGATTTAAGTTGTTTATTTTCCCTCGATGCTTTCTACTTTTCATGTGTTATATCTTTTTATGTTCTCTCTGAGTCTCTTTCTAATGGCTTTGCAAAACTCAGTACACTCAATTTTCTCCTTGTTAGTATCTTGCTCTTCATTTGTCATCTTTGGTTCATCATGACAAGTGTTTCTTGACTAATTTTTTCTTCTTTGAATTTCTTTTTACCTATAGGTTTCTTGAGCTTTATCACTTTCAGAAAGTTGCAATCTTTCTCGTCGATATCTTGGTCCTGAACAGTCTGTAGAAGCTCAAACTTGTTCTTAAGTTCCAGTACATACTGCTTTTTCTCCTCTTCTGTTATCTCAAAGACCTTCGTATTATTTACTCTAGTCAGTTTTTTCATTTTTTTTCTTACATCTATATCAAGTGTGCATCTTACCATTCTGTGATCACTTCCAACATTTACCTTATTCAGGATATATCATTCACGATATATCTTCTGTTAGTGAGGATGAAGTCTATTTCATTAGTTGTTAATCCATTTGGGCTCTTCCATGTCCACTTTCTGTTCACCCTTTACTTGAAAAAAGTGTTCATTACTGACAATCCTTGAGATTCTGCAAATTACACAAGTCTTTCATTTCTCTCACCAATTCCAAAATGTCCTATAGTTCCCTTTCTGCCCTGTTTTGTCTCTTTCCAACCTTAGCATTGAAGTCTCCCATAATGATTCTGTAGTGTATTTTCTGCTCCTCTAGAAGACTCTCAATTTTGGTGTACATTTCTTCAACCTCTTCATCATCATGGCTAGATGTTTGTGCATAAATTATTATAACCTTTTGCTTGTACCTCCTCTTAGAAATCCTGAGTAGTAGTCTTGTGACACCCTTGGTGATGTACTTTTGAAATCCAAAATGTTTTTTATATCTTTATGGACCAGAAAGCCAACTCCACCTTTGCTCCTTTCACTGTTTCAATTGGTGTACAGCAGATTTCCACAAGATAGTCAACAGAGTTCAAAAGAGAATGGGAGTCAGTTAATGATCTGATCTCTGGTCCGACATCTGAAATAATCAGTTCTGAAACATTTGCCATTGTTGAAGAAAAAAAATTGAGAAAAACAGAAGAATTAAAATTTCTGATTTAAAAAAATACTCAACATTATCATGGAAGCATTTTAACAATAATACATGATTATTTCTGAATGTCCAAGGTTTGTACATGATGGTTGGTTAACACAAACCTTTCAATTCATAACAAATATCAGAGAGTAGAGTCAACGAAACAATTTAAAATTAATACTTGTTAATTCAAAGATATTTTTATCCCATTTGGTGACTGACGATGAAACCTGGCTACATTTTTATGATCCTGATTATTAGTAGTAGTAGTAGTAGTGGCATATGATGCAAGAAAGCAAATCCCATGCATTTTTCATCTCTTCCACAAAAGTCTTCAGTTCATCTGACAACAGTTTAAGTCTAAGCCTGGAATAGTATTTCTTAGTTGGTATGCGAAGCCTAGTAGCTTCTCCGATTACTTTCCATTTAGAATTTGCTGTTTGTGAGATATCATCAGATGGTCCTACTATATAGAATTTAAGAACTGTCTGAGACCATTATAGTTGTGGTCACCTGTACGAAAGCAAAAGCCTTCCCTCTATCCCTGATAGTTTTTGTCTTTGACATCAGCACACTATGATCATGGTCACCCAGAAGGTTTTTTAATGGCAAATTCTTAATGCATGAAGTATTGCAGCTGATAATTAGATTCAAGAGTGTTGTTTCCTCTAGTTGCCTCTCTAATGTGCTGCTGTAGGATACAGTCATTCAATAAATCCCCAAAAAGGCTTGCTATTGTGTGACTGACCAACCCACAAATTCCAGTCAATATCTGGAAGGTTAAAATCCCCCCATTATAAGACATTCAGTGATCTCCAACCCCGAAAAAGTTTTGAATCCTACCATCAGCTGGAAAAGTGTCGGCCTCAATTTTCTGGGACACAAACGATTATTGTTAATTGATTACATTGCACCTAGAACCACAATAACAGTGCAATATTATGTCAGCCTTATGCCATTCGGGAAAAAAGACCAGAGTTAGGTCACCAAGTTTTGCTCCTCCACGACAGTGCTTGTGCACAAAGTTTGGGTTGCAAGGGTAAAATTCACGAATGTCTCATCTTCATGGAACTCATTTTAAAGATGATGAAGAGCTAAAAGCAGCCATGGAAGCCTGGTTTGATTCCAGTCCAAATATTTATTTATTTATTTTATTTTTTTTTTTTTTGAAGTATTAAACTCATAGAAAAACATAGAATTTTGTACCTGTGTCTTTTATACTCCATTCTCAGAACTTTTTTGACTACCACTCATAATTTCACAGATATTGTTTTTAGATAGTTTTCTCTATAAGTACAAAATGAATCTTTGCTATTCACTTGTTGAAGAAATATGACTCAAAACTTCAAAATAGTCTCTTTATCCCTTTACACTAATTCAGATTAATGGTATGTAGCGTTTGTTTAAAGATGTTTGTTTGTGGAGATAAAAACTGGAGTGCTGAGAAAAAATTCCCATAAAAAATTTAACTGTAGACCAGTAAATTTGTGGAACAAATTCAAAAACTAGGGGGAAAGTTTCTGGTATTTTTTCCCCTAGTTCTCCAATTTGTTCTTCCATTCACTCTAATAAGTAATTATCATAGGGTCTATAGTATAATTATTAAATAATTATAGAAATAAAAGTAAAAATTTCAATTGGCCTCCTAAGTGGACATTATTGATAATGGGCTCTGTGATAAAGAGAAGCTTTTGCAGACCAGTAAACTCGTGGAACAAATTGAAAAAACTAGAGGGAAAAAATTCCTGACAGGATAACTTTTGACCCATTCACTATATATTCACTATACCCATTCACTATATAATAGGTAATTATCAGAGGGTCTGCAGTATAATTATTAAATAATTATAGAAATAAAAGTAAAAATTCCAATTGGCCTTTAAGTGGATATTATTGATAGCGTGTGCTGTGTTAAAGAAAAACTTTTGATACATCTTAGTAATTTAAGTATTTTGGTTGAGAAAGATGCTAATGATTAAGCAATCCTACTTGTCATTAGTGGGAGACTAGATTAACCAAACTGTGGCTATTATCTGGTAAAATTTATTGCTATTTATATCTTTTTCTGCTGAAAGGTTGATTTTCTTAAAGGCTAATCTTTGAACTTAACTGTCTTACCACAAAGCAGATTGTCACTAAAGTATATTTATTCAGAAACTGAAATTTAATAATTACTTGGAATTTTAATGATAATATTGCATTGTGGTTGAAAATTATTTTGAATTATGTTGATTAGCTTCAAAGTCAGAGATTCAATATTTATATTTGCCTAGATAATTGCAGTTTGCATGGCAACCAGAAGCAAACCTGTTTCCTGAATATACATACTTTTGGAAGAAATACAGTAAAGAAAATTCTATGTATTATCAAAAAAAAAAAAATTTTTTTTTTTTTGATATGGCTACTCATTCTGAATTTTATTTCAAATACTTTTCCAATTTTTAAAACTCAAAAACACAATTGAATCATTGTATGAAAAGAGTAATTTTATTATCTTCATCATCTCTTCTGTTGTAAGCTATTCAAACCAGAAGGCCAAAATTTTCAGGATATTTTCTTTTAACTTTCCCACATGGAATATTACTTGTCTGTACAATTATTGTTTCGTGTCAGTTGTGTCTTGATGACAGACATAATACCAAAATAAAAAACTGTAAGGCTGCTACAGCATGCTTTTTGTGTAGTATACATCACTAAACAGTTCAGAAATATGTTCAACTAGAAATTAATCAGAAGTTGCCTGTTTATCTTTGTTTATCACTTAAGTTTATGATAGATGACAAAATATAAATGTTAAAGTATTTTTTTATAAGTTTCTGTAGAAAACCAGTCTGTTGTTTAGTTTCAAAGAATTCAGATAGAATATTTAGATATTCTATAAATAGAATATCTAAATATTCTATCTGAATTCTTGATATGCCCAATAAAGTCTCTTTTGTGTGAAGAATGACTTCACACATTTTATTCATACCAACAAATAGATGCCAGAGATTTACAATAATGACTGCAGTCTATTTCATGGAGGTAAGTTGTGAGGTACATTGCATCTTCATATACTAAAACATCAAAGTATTTATATGGGTGGGGGTTGGGGGGAATTTTAGTTTAGAAAACTTAGGAATTTAAAGAATTTAAACTTAGAAATTTAGGCAAAGAATTGTAAAATAATAACAAATAAAAAACACAGAGAGAGAGAGAGAGAGAGAGAGAGGGGTGTATCAGATGATTACATTAATGAGGTATAAATCTACCCCATCTTTATGCACAACTCAGAACACATTACATGTAAAATAGAACAGACAGTGCCATCGTGAGATATTTTTGCACCCTAGGCAAATCAAGCATTTGCCTAGGGCATATGGATTACCCATAAGTTAAATAATCTGCACAATGGCGAAGCTCCCCCTACCCAAATGCTGCTCTAGGCATTTGTCTAGATGCCTACCATACCACGATAGCACTGAGAACAGCCATATAATAGTTACATTATTGATATGTAAATCTACTACATGTTTAAGCACAACTCAGAACAGACATTATATATTAATGTACAGTAGTATTGTCCATCAGTCAGTTTTCATTTATTGCACATTTTAACAGCCATATTACATTATCACACGTTGGATTTGCAGGATATATCAGTTTGCTTTTAACATATAACTGTAATTTAAATATAAATGATGAGTGTGATGATAACATACCACAGTTTATTAAATGTCTCAGTCCATTTCTAGCCAATTCTTCATATGTTCTACTCCATACTGTCACAACAATATTTTCTAGAAATGTGAAATGATTGTATAATTCAACCCATCCAAGAACTGCTGTCTCAACTGAGATCAGTTATTACAGACATGTAGCTAAGGCATTTAACTTAAGGCATAAACTTATACAACTCGGCATAAAGCATAAGCTTATACAACTCAGCACAGTTTTTGATGTTTGTAGACCAATAGTTGTTTTTAACCCAGTTTTTTTTCACTGATTTCAGCAATGTTATAATTTTTTTTCCCTTTTATCATGTACCATTTTTTCATAAATCACGTAAGTTGATGTCATGAGTTGTATAATTAAATGTCTTAAGTTATGAGTAAATGCTGAGAATTTATAAATTAAATCTTCATATATTGGTAACCCTGCCTTCAGTCATTTGTTTCTTGACCTTGAGAGCTCCTTGCAGTAGTGTTTATCACTCTGAGCTCAGTATATGTTTTGAGGTTATTGTGTAAGTCTTGTGCTGAAGAGTGGTTAAAATGTCTTCATGCCAGGATCTGAACAATCCAAACTTATTTTGTTATATTTGTGGAAATTGTAGTCAAAGACAAAATATTACGGAATTTGTAAAAAAATAAATAAAAATATTGTGCTTATTTTGGAGTGATACTTGGTGAACAAGATAAACAGTGAGCTCCACATAAGGTTTTACAAATCTTGTTTGAAGCATTGAGATAGTGGAAAAATGGTAAAAAGAAAGCTATGCCATTTGCAGTTCCCATGATTTGGTGGGAGTGTGATGACTGTTACTTTTGTTTAGTTAGAGGGATACCATGCTAAGAGTAAGAAGGGGCATTGTGTATCCTAATATTCCATCTGCCATTAGACCATTCCCACATGGAGACAACCCGCTGATTCCATGCCCTCCGCTTATATTAGAGAATGTAGCAACAGAGATTGTCGAAAGTGAAGCTTCTGAAGATGAAACTGAAGTCTACACGTCTGGAGACATTGAGTCCAGCCCTCGGCTGTTTTCACAGCATGAACTCAATGATCTGATAAGACATTTGAGTGCATGTTGTATCAAAGGAATCTCCAGACTTAAGTCAAAAAGTCTTTTAACACGTGAGATGTTTTTCTCACACTGCAGACACAGAGAATGAGAACTAGTTCTCTACTTTTTTCAGAATGATTCTAGGTTTTTTTGCAGTAATATGTGGCTTAATGAACTATTTAGGAATTAGTTACAATCTTACACAGTGGAGACATTTTATTGACTCATTAAAGAGGATCTCAAAGGTGTGTTGCTCCACAATGGAAATAAATACAGGTCAATTCCAGTAGTTTACTCTGTGCGTTTGAAAGAAACATATGAGAACCTGAAGAAGTTGTAGACAAATATTAAGTATGAAGAACATGATTGTTTGGTCTGTGCTGACTTTAAATTGACGGGCATTTTACTTGGACAGCAATCTGGCTGCACAAAAATGTCTTGCTTTTTGTCTGAGTAGAACAGTCGGGCAAGGAGTAAGAATTGGGATGTCAAAGTCTGGCCAAAGAGGAGCAGTTCGTTGCCTGGATCAAAGAACCTAGTCCATAAACCACTGGTAAACTCCAAAACAGTCCTCCTTCCACCCTTGCACATCACACTGGGTTTGATGTGTTTGTGAAAGCTTTACCTCATGATAGTCTCTGTTTCAACTAATTTTGAACTGAATTCCCGTTACTCACTGAAGAGAAGCTAAAACAAAGTATTTTTGTTGGATCTCAAATTTACAAATTGATGGAAGGACCAAAATTTTGAGGGAACTATGAAAAAAAAAAAGAGAGAGAGAGAAAAACAGACATGTATTAGCTTCACATCTGTTGTTGAACTTCTTTGAGAACAACAAGGATCTAGACAATAAGAATATAGTTGAAAATATGTTGGCAAACTTCCTGAAGCTGGGCTGCGAAACGAGTGTCAAGTTACATTTTTTACACTCCCGTGTTGACTACTTTTCAGAAAATCTAGGAAGTGTTATTGAAGAACAGGGTGAGGACATTAAAGACATGGAGATGAGATACTAGATGTGGTGGGATATCAATATGATGGCTGACTACTGCTGGATGCTGAAGATGGACTCTAAAGTAGAGGTGCAAGAAAATCAAAGAAATGAAAATTTGATCCATTGTAGTTCATTTTTTAAAATGGAGGTGAGTATTTAGTGGACTTTTTACCACACTGTCCTTTTTTTAATATATTTATATATTAAAAAGGGCACTGTATTAAAACATATTTAAATTCATGTTTTCAACATGTATTTAAATATAAAAGTCTGGTAAAAGTAGCATTTATAATTTCAGTGTGCAAATTCTGCCAAAATTGATAAAAATTTGTGAAAAATCAAATTTTCTTTCGTAATTTTTGAAGAAACCTGACCAAATTGAAACAAATGGAAGTTATTTTTGAAATCAGTATTATAAAATGATTCAGAAATACCTTTTTCTGAGAAAACGTCAGTGTATTTTTTTTTTTTTTCAAAATGCAGAGTAGTGTTATTATTTACATATTGATAAAGACTAAAGTCTTATCAGGCTTGCGATAAGACATAGTCTGCAAGCAGATACTTTATAAAACTCCGTGTGAAATGTAATAAAATTTAATTTAATAAATTTTAGTTAAAGTTCATCATCAATATAAGCATAGCACATATTTAATTTTAATTCAGATTTTAATAATTGAATCAATTTTTTATCCATTTTTCAGTGTTTTTCCATTAACTCATATCCTGAAATGTGATTTAATTGCTATTAGGTACTGTTGATTACATTGATTACAACTGGCCAACAGATTTAATCCAGTGATGACATATGTCATTCACCAAATAAAAAAAAAAACTTGAAAATTAAAATGGCTGTCAGAGTGATGTATATATGAATTTTAATATTCCTTCAGTTAGTTAATTAATGGAGCTTCTAAAAGTACAATTATTTTGAAATTGGACTTAAAGAGAATAATAGCAAAGCTTAACTGACAGTACTCACCTCAAATAATCTGCTTAGTTGTGTGGTGTTTAAGGCTTATGGAAATGGAATTTAAAAATAAATAGAGTAGGGATTATTAAAAACCTGTAATTAAAATTCGCCCAAAGGAAGAAGCAGGGTGCCACCTCATCCCCTGGTTGTCCTATATAAATTGTTGAAACTATGAAGAACTGATAAATGAAGGGTTATTTGGGGTGAGTACCGTCAGTTAAGCTTTGCTATTATTCTCTTAAGTCAAATATTCCTTCAGTATATTTTTGACTTTTGATTAGCTTCCCTGATTTTCTTAGAATTGGTGAAGTAAAAAATATTCAGAAAAATTGACTGACAAATCTGACTATATTTAAAAAATATAGTCAGATTTGTCTGTAAAAAAAAAAAAAAAAAACCCTACCAAATATGAGTATTAGGCATTTTGCATATGCCTGTGCACCAGTTCATATAATCGACTTGTTGAAAATTTGATGAGATCCCATGAGTTTTTAATAACAGTAAACATTGCAGGTTGGAAAAATTACTTCTATAGGAATGAAGGTGTCCAACATTAATTTATTTTTGATTTTGATTTTATGTCTTACATGACATCATTTCTGTTTGAACTGCATTAGTTGAATTAATTTTCTGGTGGATAACATAATTCAGATTACAAGTTTTTGGTCAACTCTTATTTTGTGTTTGTTAATGGACTTTATATTTTGCACAACTGGTTGTGTAAGTGGAATTCTTATTTTAATTTTTATAAGTCTTCTTGCCAGGTTTTTAGTTCTAGAATTCAGCTAGCACAACTTGGCTTGCAAAATAGCAATACCTAATATGACATTAAATTTCTGAACATGTTGGCATTTCAGTTTCACCTACGAAATTGAAATGCTTTAATATTGTTATTGAAACAATATTAAAAAATAAAATGTTCCTTTATAATTTCATCAGTGTACAAGATTATCAGTTTCATTTGCAGATTTATTGTTGTCTTTTATTTGTAATCTAATTCACATACAAGGAGGTCCTCAGTATCTGAGTATTTATTGTCTGAGTCCCCGCAGTTATGAGGATGTGACAATTAAAGGAAATGCTTGAGAAATTGACTAAGCACTTGAATATTTTTGTGAGAACAACCCTCTTCATGACCTTGCAGCAAAAGTTAAGCACAAAAGTTAGACATAATAAAATGCTACGACAAAATTTTATCTGAAAATATATGGCCTAACTACTAGATTCATTCTTTATTCATAAAACAAAAATAGTGTAACTTCAGTAAACTTTACTGAACCTTGCATTGTTCAGCATATTATAATAAAATAATTGTCCCATTTTTCAGTTCCTACAATCTGTTTTTTACTATATACATAATGCACATGTACAAGTACGTGTGTATTATGTACATAGTACATACTTGCTACCTGGGAGTCTAAAACACTGATGGAAATGATATTCGGGTGACATTCAAGTCAATTGGACTCAATTTCGGCAAAGACCGGATGGTCTGTTACAGCCAAATCCTCTGCTTGCATCTTCACGATGGTGGAACTGTTATTAATCCGGTGTATAACCTCCATGCACAAGCACTGTGGGTGACCACCCAGGTGTGCATTAACGTAAGCAGGGGGTCGAGGTGTGGTGTCCACACCACATGGAGGAATGCCGCCCCTCTGTGTTACCGGGCAATACTAGGTAGTAGATGACTCTTATCACAACCGGTACAATACCACCACTTTGCTTTTGGAGGCTTGAAGTGGTGGAACCCATTGTTAGTCTCCCGAGCTAAGTTCCGGTCAACACTTCCCTATCTCTTCCATCATGCAGTATGACTGATGACTTTTGAGGTTATGATGAACATCGTGGTGAGATCCAATCTTCCTTACATTTCAAGGGTACAGCTCTAAAACGGTGTTCACAGGCCGGTTGCTAGTTAGTACACTGTAACGAACCTATTGCTAACTCTTTAGGAGGCTTCCAGATCAGCTAGTCTATAATCTTGCTACATCTACTCTGCCAGATAGTGACTGGAGGGAGTCCGAGTATTGTATGTATGGGGGGGGCATTGTCGAGGCCATGTCATGTCAAGGATCTGGGTATATTCTTACTATGTGTACACCATATCCAAAAATTTCATTACTTCATACAGCATGTCCCCCCCCCCCCCACACACACTTTTTCTCACTATTGAATACACTACGAATTGTCAAATTAATAGAGTAAGCTTATCTGCGAAGAGATCTAAACCTCCCAAACACTGCCTAGTTCATTTCACAAATATACGTGGTCTCAATTCTAATCTCAATGTCCATTTCCACTTGCCGTCTGCCAAACCCCATGTACTTTTTCTGACAGAGTCTCAGTTATCAGTTGACTCAACTACTGCTCATCTCAGTTGCCCAAATTATTCGCTGTATGATTCTTTTCGCCTCAAAGGTGGTACTTGTGTGTATGTCCTTTCTGATATTCCCTGTCAGAGACTTGGTAATTTGGAATCTTCTCTGGCTTAAAATTTCTCTACCTCATTGTGTCAAATTCATCTGTTGTCTCTACCATTCTCCCAACTCCACTAATCACTTGGAGCTCTTTAACTTTCTCTCTTTGCAACTTGACTTTTTCCATTCCAACTTTCCTAACAGTGAGGTAATTTTCCTTGGTGATTTTAATGTTCACAACTCCAGCTGGCTTCTGTTTTCTAGTCAAGTTGAGATGCTGAGGCTTTTGCAATTACTAATGACCTTGCACAAATTGTTCATTTAACTACAAGAATACCAGACAATCCTAACCATCAGCCAATACGCTTGATCTTTTTCTCACAAACAACCCTTCTAATTACATGGTCAAAATGAGTGGTCCTTTAGGCAACTCAGATCACAACTTGGTGATTGTCTCTTCTCCAATGGAGCCTGTATCTCATGGCTATTCCCAACCTCGTATTGTTTGGCATTACAAGAATACAAACTGGGATGACCCGCGAAATTTCTTTTCTTCTTTTCCTTGGTCGGATGTTTCAAAACTTCAGATGTCAACGTTTGCTCACATCGTGTAAGGCTGTTCAAGAGAAGAATGTTGCATATTGTAATTGGCTTGTTTCCAATTCTTCAGTTTCATTTTCTGCCTACACCAAAGCTCAAAACAATTGTAAAGCAGTTATTAATCAGTCCAAACTAGATTTTGAACAGACTAAGAGTAGAAAACTTATTTCTTGCCCTAACGTAGCCAAGCATTTTGGTCTGTTTCCAAAGCCACAACTTTTGCCCATCTTTGCTCCCACCTCTGTCAAAACCAGATGGTTCTGTTGTCACTTCAGCCAAGGATAAAGCTGACCTGTTAGCATCCCATTTTTCTTCCAGCTCGTGTATTAATGATCTTGGTAAAACGCCTCCCACCATTCCCAGCACGTTGCATTCAGTGCCTCCTGTGGTCTTCCATCAGAAAGACCACAGGAGGTCCTGATGGTATTTCTCCACTTGTTCTCAAAACCTGTGCTCCTCAACTTACTCCTGTTCTTTGCCGCCTTTTTTTCACTTTCTTATTTCAAAAGGTGTTTTTCTTTCTGCTTGGAAATTTGCTCATCTCCAGCCAGTTCCTAAAAAGGGTGACAAATCCAACCCATCCAGTTATCGTCCCATTGCAATTACTTCTACCCTTTCTAAAGTAATGGAGAAATCAATTAACCACCAACTCTTAAACTACCTAGAAACCTTCCCTCTTATCAACGATCGCCAGTATGGATTCCGTCAGTGTTGATCCACTGGTGATATTCTGGCTAATGTTACCCATTTATGGACAAATTCAATGGAAAAGTTCGGGGAAACACAGGCAGTTGCTCATGACATCTCAAAGGCTTTCAATTGTGTTTGGCATAAATGTCTTCTAAATAAGCTTCCATCTTATGGTTTGCCAACTGTTTTTTGTAATTGGTTATCCAGTTTTCTCTGTGATCGCTCACTGAGGGTGATGGTAGATGGCTCTCTGTCTTCTAACTTCTCCACTAATGCCGGTGTCCCCCAAGTTCAGTTCTTTTCCCCCACTCTTTTCCTCTTGTAAATTAATGACCTTCCATTGACTGGAAATCCTATCCATAGTTTTGCTGATGATAGCACGTTGCATTCCACTTTCCATTTTGAGAAACCTTGCCCTGCCCAATCAGCTTCAACTTCTCGAATATTTGCTACCAATTCCTTAAATGCCGATCTCCAGGTAATTCTCCAGTGGGGCAAAGACAACTTAGTTAATTTCAATCCTTCAAAATCCCAGTCTTGTCTTATATCTCGCAAAAAGGATTGGCGAGACTTCAATTTCTAGGCAAGTTGATGTATCTTTTTTGGGAATTACCCTGACTTCTAATCTCTCTCTTGGCACAAGCACATTACAAATATTGCTTCCTCTGCATCTAAAAAACTTGGTTTTCTCTTTCACTCTCGGCATTACTTTTCTTCCAAACAGCTGTTCACTCTGTACAAATTGCAAATCCACCCTATCATGGAATATTGTTCCCACATCTGAGGTGGTGCCCCAGATGTGGGAACAATATTCCATGGTAGGGCGGAATAAAACCGCTCTCAGGCTTCTAGATTCCATTCAGAAGAGGGCAGTTAGGTTAATTAACGACTCCTCTCTAACAGAGTCTCTCCACTCGCTGTCTCATAGATGTACTGTTTCTGCTGCATGCCTTTTCTGCAGATATTTCCATGGGCACTGTTCTTCTGAAATGGGTTCTATTATTCCCGCTCTCTCTCTCTCTCTCTCTCTTTTAAAACAGTCCGATCATGTGCTGCCACCAGCCAACGTCCATTTACTGTCCAACTTCAAACTCACAGAATCAACTTTTCATCTTCCTCGTTTATTCATTCAACTGCTGTTTTCTGGAACAACCTTCCTTCGTACGTTTTCCCTGAAAATTTCAGTTAACAGAAGTTCAAGTCTAATATCAACAAATATCTTCTTTCGTCTTCTTAACCTCCAACCCAAGCACGGTACCAAGTACCATAAGTTCTAATACCTCTCGTGTTTGGGGTTTGCATTAAAAAAAAAAAAAAAGTACACAATAAACATTATGAAATTTTGTTCCGAATTTTCTGGAACCAGTTATCCTTGGATAACGAGCACCCCTGTATATTATTCCCTTGATTTTAGAAATTCAGTTAAGTGTGGAAAAGTGATAGATCAAATCTGACTCTCAAATTTTTAAAAATTTGTAAATATTTTTTAAAACAAAGTGTATAGTGAAAAACTTGTGACTTTTATTTTAAGTTGTTTTTTTTTTTTCTTTTCTTAAACTTTTATTTTAAAACTTTTAGAAATATATTTTTTGCAACTTTCCTGCACGGAGGACTCAGATGTAATTGTCAGCATGACTTAGAAATGCATCAGCTAGATGGTTAAAGTTTTTTGTTTTTTTCTCAAATTAAATATGTTATCTGTATATATTTTATATAGCTTGAATATGAATATCATGTCTGGTTTTTGAGAAAAATAACATTTCGCTTTACTAGTTTATTCAAATCATTTTACAAGCTTTAACAAAATATTTTTAGCTTAATTCCTGATTTTCACTTGTATGTCCCCCCCTCCAACTTCCTTCGAGAGGTCCTGTAGTAATTGGCAAGCATGTTTGACCTGCATACACACCACTTTTCTGTGCAAGAAATGTGAAATGTTTCCTCTTGCTTGTTGCTTATATCACCCATGTTGAGAGGTAAAATATTGAGATGCAAATGTAGAAGATGAAATTTTAAGCGCATGTTACTACTCTGTTCTTTGTACAATTTGAGAAATTGATCAAAAACTCCTTATAGTCTGCTGCTGTTTGATTTCCAAAAAAATTTTGCCAGGTGCCTTGAAGGCATTTCATCCTGATTTTTTTCACATATATTCAGGATGTTGTCAAAAGAACTGTCTTTCATTAATATCTTGTTTTGTAGATTCTGTTATCTTTTTGTAACCAAGTCCAGAAATTTTTTGAAACTGTCTTTGTCCAGTTCTTTTATGAAGTTTTTTATTAAGCCTAATTTGATAATACAAATGAGCAGCAATAAAATCTTTTGCTTATAATCTGTTGGTAGATGGTAGAATATTCTTTTGTTCAGGAATAGACACTAAATTCAAAATGGCCAGTTCTTAAGACACAGAGTAAGTATGTTCCCATTATAATGGGAACCTACTTACTCTGTGTCCCATTCAAACAAAACACAGCAAAAGCTTGTGGAATTCAAGTTTAAAATCCACTGAAAGTGCAACTGCTGCTGCTGGCTTTGAAACTGCCACCTTTCAGATAACAAATTTACCACTTATATATTGTGCAGTTAATTGTTTTGAAGACGATTTCAAAGTAGGTTACTTTCAAAAGAATGCCATGTCCAATTATGCTGAATATGTATTTATTTCCACGATGCCAAAAATTCAGATTATTGTAATGGTACTAAAGCTTGTTTCTCACTTGTATGTGCATATTTTGTCTATAGAAGTGTATTTATGGCCATTTTACATGATATGTGAGGTTATAAACACATAATAGCATTGGGGAACCCTGCTCCCTGTGCCTAATATCTGTTAACAAAGCCACAATTCAAAAGGATGGCAGAAATTCCTCCAGTCATTTATGGAAATTCTGTAAAAGCCTCTGTCTACATCATTATGCTTATGATCCATTAATTAGAACATCCATTAAGCCATCAGCATCACTACAGAAAATGAAAGTGAAAAAACTGTATTAAATCCTTTTCAGTATTGAGATATCGATGTGTGAGTGAGTTCTATCGTTGTATGCAGGAGCAGTAGTGTAGGAACGCCTTGGCATTGGGGCTGGTGCCAAGGGTGCTGGTATCAGAAGGGCACCACTGACAGGCCACATCAGTTTCATGCCAAGCTATTTTGACACCCGAAGCTAGCTGATGAAATGGTGCCCCCAAATGATGTCACACTGGGATGAGAGCAGAGGGCAGGGTAAAAATTTATTTTCACTAAATGCCTTGTTTTCAGAGGGCGATTCAAGCCTGCATGCATCCTTAAATCTGTGTACATACTACATATCAGCATAAATCTATTTGCCGTCCAGAACATAACTCTGAAGGGACCAATCAGGCGACTACTTTATCAGCACATGCTTGAATGTATAGCAGTTCGCAATTCACGCATTATGTATGTTTTACGATACTGAATAAGTTAGAAGTTGTGATTAATGTGTGTATCATTTTTTTGTGCTTGCTATACAAACAGGTAAGTAATTGCAAATACAGGCAATCCCCATATAACATGGTACTTATACAACATGATTTCGCTCTAACACGATTGATAAAGTGCGGCAATCCTTGCACAACATGCTACTTATATGACAAGGTTTCGCTCTAACATGATTAGAAAATTGTGGCAAACCTTGCATAACACTGTATTTATCAGCTTTCGTGTGGGAAAACTCTGCTATTATGTTGGATGTAATTTTTCAATGTTACCATTCTTTTTTTGTGAATCCCCTCTTTTAGTTCGCTAATTGTTATGCAAAAAAAAATATAAATAAATAAATAAATAATAATAATAAAAATTATTGGGTAATCCTCGTATTTTACTTTGTTGGAAAATCCCCGTATTTTACTTTGTTGGGAAATTTCCGTGTTAGGTTTTGTGCTATTGAACTTGTGGAAAAATCTAGACCTCAAAGTTTTATTACTATTGGATAACATGGTAGACTATCCAAAAGATCCAAACGTTAATGTTCCTAACATTTTTCACAACGTGGCCGAGTTAGTTGGTCTCAGGTGAGGGTAGCATGGTTTTTCCTCCCGGAAACTTGGGTTTTTCATCAAAATAGAAAATCTCCCTCAGAACACACGCAGCGCAATTTATAGACAATATACACAGAGCAACATGGCCTTAGTCACTGATGCTCCTAAAAAAAAAAAGATATGATTACTGAAGACATTCAAGAATTACTGGTAGAAAAAGCGGCTGGTAAAGCGGAATTTGTGGAAATGGCATTGGAGACCAATAAATTCAGTTCAAAAAGTCTATACAGAAAGACATAAAGTTAGCCAAGCAATTATTCTTATTTTTTGAATTCAGATTCTTCGACTGAAATGAGCCCAAAGTTCAAATTGGAGCTTCAAAAATGCTTAATTCCATATGATGGGATTTACAAAGATCTATCAAGCAAAAAGCAAACAAACCCAAATTAATGATTTTTTAAAGAGAGCAGATGATACACGAAATCTAGAATGGTGTATTTTTGTTAGGTCTTGGAGCATAACCCCCTTTTTGTACTGGTTCTTAGTCTCATATAACACAGTTTCACACTACACAAGATTTTATAGGAACCTAACTACCATGTTATATGAGGGTTACCTGTATTGTGATTTATAATTTAAATGAAACAACAAAAGCCCAATTAATTTTAGACATTCCACCAAAGAAAAAAAAAGTGGACATCAGTACTGTGGAAAAAAGTAGTGTTTCAAAGGCTGCATAAAAAAATAAAATAAAAAAACATTCTGCTAGTTTACAAAACTGACTTAAAGAAGTCTCTCGAAACCTGAAAAGTCACAATGAAAATGAACATAATTTGAATGGAGAACAAATGATGATGCCACTGAAATGGTAGTTCAAGAAAAAGCCCAAACAGTTGAAGTTATTTTTAAAAGAATTAGAAAGTATGGAGAATAACGAACAACAGATGGCAGAAGGAAATAATGGCAGCAGATTATTAATATTAACAAAAACAGATCTCTTATAAGTGAAACATGGTCCTGAAAATATTGAAGTACGTATCCTGTCACTAATGGCCAGTGTTTCAACAATTCATGGAAAAACAAAAATTAAGGTATTGAAAAAACGGAGAGGAAATGGTTATTTTATTGTGAAATCAAAGGTGCAATATATTGTTTTCCATGCCTCTTATTTGCATCTGCCACAAATAATGTTCCATTTTGCAGCTCAGGTGGATTCAAGGACTGGAAACATCAAAATCCAAACATTCTATTTCATGAGAACTCATTGCAACACAAACAATTTCATAAAATGGAAATTATTAGAAAAAGGTAGACTAATTGATGACATTGCACAAGCAGCACTAAGAAGTGAAATTTCAAAATAGTGCCATAAATTGAAAATAATATTAAAATGTACATTGTTCTGTGCTGAAAATAATTTGGCATTTCATGGATATGCTAGTAATATCGATACCCAATTAAAAAATTGTGGTATATTTTTAAACTGGATCAAATTTGACATCCAATTTGATGTTGATATGAAAAATGCTCTGTAATTACATTTTAAACACCACACTAATTATTTATCGCCAGAAATTCAGAATGGATTTATTAATTTGTTAGCATCAAAAGTATCAAGTAAAATAATAAAAGAAATCCAAATAGGTAAATATTATAGTCTGTTTGATAGTACTCCAGATGTATTACATGAAGACCAATTGACAAAAATTATTCAGTATGTAAAATTTTCAGACAATAAATATTCATTTGAAGAAAGGTTCATCGATTTCATAAACACAGCAGAAAACACAGGATAGAGAATTGTGTCAGAAATCAAGATGGCCTATTAATTGAAAATACAGGTACTGAACCATTTATCCGGCAAGCTTGGGACCTGAAGTGGCCCAGATTTCTGGATTTTCCGGTTTTCTGGACCAGGGCTTAATATGTACTTAAAATATAAAATAAACAATGAAAAGTAAAGAAAGAAATTGTATTTAACAGATACGAATTAATACACTTCTAAAGCAGGGTCTGTTTAATCAACATTAATCCACTAATGTTGGATTAATATTGTTGTCATCCCCAGATGTTGAATTGTCTTCATCTGAAGACAATTCATCATCTGGGTGACAGGTACAGGAAGAGAAGAAGCACAGGTGTGGAAGGTTGAGGCTCAGGCTGAACTTCACTTATTGATCTTTGGAAATATGTCCTGCAGATTCTGTTATTTCATATACTTTGGTTTTTCTTTAATGAAAACCTCTTGTATATGCTGCTCACCGATGCTCTTTTGCTCCATTCCCCAAATCAGTTTCTCAGTCAGGCTGATGCACCTATCTATAGACACTTTATCTTCTTCTTTCAGTGCACTGTCATCATCACTCTCATCTGATTTGTTCTTATCAGCATTCATTACCACATCTACAATTTCACTATCATTGAGTTGGAGCATCACCATCAATGTTTATACACTCTTGTATAGCCCCTTCATCAAGTGACTTGACAACTTCACATGACAAACCTTTTGCATATTCAAATAAATTCTCTACTATTTCTTCCTCACCAGAAATACGAAAAACCACAAAAATCAGATTTATCACCATCTTCAAGAAATGAGTTAAGTGCCATATTTTATGTCATCCATTTATCAAAGTATCCTTGGGTACATTGTCCCAGGACTTTTCTGCACTCCAAAGTGCATCTTTAACATTGAATGCTTTCTGAAATTCTTTTATCCTTGTATACCTTTGTTCCAAGTGTCTATCATTTTCCGCAGAAATACATCCCTGTACCTGCACTTGTACGCACGAAGAATGCTTTGGTCTAAAGGCTGAATTAGCGAAGTACAATTGAGATGCAAGTAAACAGCACATACATTGTCCTTGACTAGAACTTCAACAGGAGGGTGTGCAGAACAATTATCAAGCACTAAAATAATTTTGTAGTCATCAGGTAGTCCCACAGATTTACAATGAGCCCTGGCATCAGGCACAAAGTTCTTTAGAAACCAATCAGTGAAAATCTGTGTTGTAATCCAAGCTTGCTTATTTGCCTTATAAATCACTGGAAACACCCTGACTCCCTTATTAAAATGCCCTAGGATTCTGACTTTTCCCAACAGTGAGTAATTTGCACTTGTGGGTCTGGCTGCATTGGAACATGCAGAATTGTAAGTTGTTCCCTGAAATCCTTATACCCTGTTGGTGCTGACTCATCTGGTGTTACATACGATTTCCTTGGTATGTAATGCCAGAATAAAGAATTTCATCTACATTGTACACCTGTTCAGCTGACAGTCCTTCATTAGAAACCAACTTGGCAAATTCATCTAAATATGCCTCTGCAGCATCATGGTCTGCAGAAGCCTTTTCTTCACAAACCTTCAGCTTGCAAATGTTGTGCCTTTGTTTAAATCTGTTGGACTACCCAGATGAATATTCACATAGAGTTGTCAAATTGCTGTATTCCACACCTGATGTTGCCAAAAAAAAAAAAAAAAAAAGCTAGCCGGATAAATGGTCTGGTGGTACCTATATATGTGGTCAAGGCTACAATAATGGTGCCAATATGTTGGGAAAGTACAAATGTGTCCAAGCCATATTTCAAAAGGAGCTTGCTTGATATATTGCAGGTTGTGCACATAATTTTAATTTGATAGGTGTACATGCGGCTAGCATCGATGGCATTGTGGCATTTTCGGAACTATATAGTCATTGTACAATTTCTTCTCTTCGTCCACTAATAGCTGGGTAAAACTATCATCAGTCATAAAAATCAGCCTGAAGAGAAAGTACTGATACAAGATGGTGCCATATGTGCAGTATATGTGCAACTTAAACAAATTATTTTAATATTCGACAAAATAAGAGATGGTTATTTACTTGGTGATGCATTATTTCTTGCTAAATCATTGCACCGTCAAATGAGTAGTTACAAGTTTATTGCATTTTTAAGCCTGTGGAATTTGATAGTGGGAAGGATAAAGAGTCAACATATAACTACAAAAAAAAAAAAAAAAAAAAAAATCAGGATACTCATCGATCATTTGTATTAATTAAAGGACTTGGCACCCTTAGAAATTATTTTAAATTATTTTAAAGATCTAAGAAATAACGAAAATAATGGTTTTACTGAAATCGAGGAAACTCGTGAAAAAAAATGAAAATAGTACCAGTTGAAAAGAAGAAAGTGATTAGAAAAAAAAATGCCAGGTGTACATGCTGAAGATGAATCGTCAAACTTTGATGGAATAAAAATTTCTTGTTTTTCAATAATTGAGTTTGTTATAATGCAGTTAAATTAAAGATTTGAGTCTCTAAAGGATAGTAGAAGACTGGCGAAGTGTTCCATTCAATGACAAGTGAAGATTTAGAAACTAAAGCTATTTTATTGTCAGAAAAATACCTTGAAATTAATCAAGGCCAGTTTAAAATAGAAGTTGTGATCACTGCCACCTAGTGGTTCCTTTATCTGCAGATTCGTAATGCATGAAACACCAAATAACTGAAATATTAAAAAAAAAAAAAAAAAAAAAAACATCCCCATACAATATATCACTTTAAATGTATTGGCTAAATGGGAGTTGCAAGAAACCTATCTAAATATTTAAAAAGCTCTTAAAATATTCCATACGATGGCAACAACAATAGCCACTGCCAAAAGAAGTTTTAGCAAGTTAAAACTTGTTAAGCATTATTTTAGATCAACGTTAGGACAATTAAATTAAGCCGTGATGTAATTTAATAATTTTATGTTCCTATGTAATAACTATTGCCTAACTTGCTTGAAGGCCGGAAATGCGAACAATGCGTACCCAGTTAAGTCTCTCATAATCCATTTGTTATATGGAAAATTTTCTTCATTCTACAGAAACTATTTTAAATGTAACTACCAAGGGGGAATTCAAAAAAATTCGATAAATAGAAAATTTATTATGATTTCACCAATTATCGAAAAAAAAAGAGATTAGCCACGAATTTCTAAGGGTGCCAAAAACATAGCTATGCCTTTGTGCTGGAGCTCTAGAGTTCAGCTTGACTCTTTTTAGTTAGTATATATTCTTTGTCTTTGCTAGATGTGCTAATAATTTGTCTAATTCTCCCTTAAATTTATTCATATATCCACTTCCAAAACACCAGATGGAAGTTTGTTCCAACAATCAATTATGCTATGTCTTGAAAGCAAATTTCCATGCATCTAAATCTTTTTCATTCTGAATTTATGTCCCCTTTTGTATGTAAGAAAGAGTAAAGCCATCGCACACTTTAAACTGATTTCCTCACAGGTATTTGGTTTTCAAACTCTATGATTTGCAGAACTGAATCCTCTCTTCTGCTCCACATCTATATTCTTCCTAAAATGAGGCTTCCAGATTTGTATGCAGTACTCAAGCTGTTGAAGAGCATCATGGTCTGTAGATCCTAGCAGCCTGTCTGCACTGCATGTCGGACTGTACTGTTATTTATAGAATTTTTTCATTCTATACTGCCACCCATATACAGCATTTTGTATTTATCAGTGTTAAACAACAACTGCCACTTCTCAGCCCATCTGTCTAATTATTCTAGGTTCAGTTTGCAATATTATGCATCGATTCCTGTCATTAACTGCCTTTCAAACTTGACATTCTGCCTGATATGCCTTCTTCAATATCATTAATAAATACTGAAAACAGTAATGAGTCCAGCACTGAATATACTTGATGCATCCTCACTAATAACATTAGTTCAAGAGCAGTGGCCATTGATGACCACTCTCTGTCTTTTGCCACTCAACCATCCCTTCATCCATAGCAGCAACTTGCCCTTAATGCTATGCTGCACCAGTTTATTTAGCATCCTTTTGTGGGCAACAGTGTCAAAATCTTTTGTGTAATCTAAGTATGAGGGCTGTTCAATAAATAATGATCTTAGTGATGATTTTTTCACCCCCAACATATCTTTATTAATCATTCATATTTTGATGGTCCTTTTCAAAGGAATTCCCGTTTGATGAAATGCACTTACTCTGTTGTTTTCTGCAATTCTTCAAAAACATGGTGGAAGCCATTTTTTGACATGCATTTGACAATCACCTCTGATGTCTTTACAACTCCTTCTGACAACTGGAAAAATTTTTCTCACAGCTCCTTGTTTAACTTTGGAAATAAAATATAAAAAAAAATTGCAGGGTGCAAGGTCTAGGCTGTAGGCCGGATGAGGAACAGATTTGACATTAATGCTGGCTAAATACTTTATGACAGTATGAGCAGTGTGAAAACAGCACTGAACAGAAGGCTTGCATTGTCATGATGCATCATCACCCCACCTGTGTGCATTGTAGTTTGTGAAGAATTTGATCCTGCAAAGTGTGCAGTACAGTTCTATAGTAAAGTCTCATAATAGTCATATGACGTAGCACACAACGTTTGCTTTTTTTTGTGTTGGTGATGACATAGACTTCCAAACCCAAACAGAGCTCTGTTGCTTACTCTCCATGTCTTATCTGCCATTATCACTTTGTGCAGAACCTCGCTGTCTTCAGTAACCATCTGCTGTGGCTCCTCACAAACCTCTATGCAAGCTTGTTGTTGCTTGGATGTAAATAGTGTTGGAACCCACCATGCACAAACACATGTCATATGCAAATGGTCATGGAGAATACACTGTGTACTTCCTACTGATATTCTTACATTTGGAGCTCCAGGACTGCCAATTTTTTGTGATTGAATCATATACATCTTTTAACATTCTAAATCGCCCGCAAGCTGTGCTATATGAAAGCATAGATTCACCATAAGCCTCTTTTAACATTTTTTACAGTTAAACTGATGTTGTATTAAAATGTAAACAAAATTTGAGAGCAGCATACTATTCCTTGTGTGCCACATGTCCGTTGTTACGTAGGCAAAACTGAACAGGCATAAACTTGACCGACTGCCAAACTCATACTGTGCGCATCAGTCAAATTTGCAGTTGATGTGTGATGCAGCTTGGTTTGGTTCAGTCCAGTTGTGCAGAACTTGGTTAAGTTCAGCAGCTCAGCTAGAAATAGTAAGCAGTACGGTTCATGAAAAATTATGATCATTCTTTATTGAATAGCCCTCGTATATGATGTCAAAATTATAATTTTGCATCCACTTCCTTTGTTACTGTATCTTGTATCCAACCAGATCGGTCAAAGAAGATTGCCAAGGTTAACAAATCAGTGTTGTAGCTGCCTGATATTTGCACTCCTGAGTGGATGGACCTGTATTACTTCTTTAACCAGTGACTCCATTATTTTCCCTGGAACAGAAGTAAAGTTAACAGATCTTTAATTATTCATGTTACCATTTGATTCCCCCCCTTGTGAATTTGTTCACAATCTTCATAAAATGACATGTCTGTGCTTGGAGAAGCTTAGGAACTGACATGTTATCAGAATAATTTACTGACCTTACTGCAGAAGGCAAACTAGTTAAATCTTCTTACTTTTAGATTAAAAAGGAATGGCATTGGTTAAAGAAAAGTAGCATCTTTAAAAAGGTCGTCCTGTTTCTGCCACTTCCTCTGCATTGTGAATGACTTGCATTAAATTTTTCTATTTAATTATCCTCAAAGTCTCACTGCACAACGTTACTACAGATATGTAGAACTAAAGGTTTATCTTGATGTCCTATTTTGCAGAAAAATACAGGTTATTAGTTTTTTTGATCATAAAAGAAATTGTTCTTTTGTGCAATTCATTTACATATTATCAACAAACATAATACAAAATATAATTTTCTCTCTCTATCTCTCACACACACACACACACACTGAAAGGAAATGATACTACAGCAAATTTAAACATAAATGTTTTTGCACTTTCCCAATAAAATTAATCAGTGCTGAAAGTTAATGTTTAAAAAGTCTTAAAAATTTATTAATTTATGAAGAATATAGTAGTAGTAGTAGTGGTGGTGGCAAATTATGCAAGAAAGCAAGCTTATATAGCATCAGCCAAAAAGAAAAAAACATTATAAAAAACACACACACACACACACACACCTACACTTCACCCATCCTTACCCTTCAAGAATTTGTCTAATTTTTGAATTTATTCAAACCATCCACTACCATAACAACAGATGAAAGCCTATTACAACAATCAACCTCTTGCTAGCAGAAGGTAAACATCTATCCTGCAACCATCTTTCTTCAACTTAACTTTATGTCCCCTCACGTGTAGTCTCAGCAAGAGGAAGAATGCCATTCACATTCAGCTTACTTAATCCATTCAAGGCCTTAAACACCTCAATCAGATCACCCTGCAGATGCCTGGTCTCCAGATGCTGCAATTTATAGAACTGAAGCCTTTCTAGGGAAGAACACCCTTTTGTTCCCTTCACTAATCTGGTTGTCCTTCTCTGCACCTGTTCCAGCAGAGCTACATCCATTCTAAAGTGGCATGTATACAATACTCGAGATGTGCCAAAACCATGGCCCTGTACAAAGCGATAATTAGTTCATTATACCTGCTAGCAAAGTTCCTGTATATCATTGACTAAATCCTTGAGTTGTCCTGGATGTATGTTTGCACTGCTCAGAGAATTCCATATCTGACTGCATAATTACCCCAAAGGTTTTTTTTTTTTTTTCCCTACTATCCTGATTATTGTTCCACACAGTTTATAAGTTACTCTGAGAGATTACTGCTACCCATGTGCAGTACCTTGCATTTGCCAATGTTAAACTTCACCTGCCATTTCTCAGCCCATCAACCTAATTTTTTAAACCTTGTTGCAGTAGCATACCATCATTGCTGTCATTAACCACCATGTGTGATGGTTAATGACAGCAATGATGATGTCTTATGTATCATCTGCAAACTTTGACATTAAGCCTAATATGCCTTCATCACTGATAACATTGGCCCATGAAGACCAGTGCCCATTGATAACCACTCTGTCTTCTTCCACTTAATCATCCCTTTATGCATATCAGTAGCTTGTACTTAATGCCACATTGCTCCAGTTTATACAGCAGTGTCAAAAGCTTTCCTGAAATCCATGTATGTGATATCAAAATTATTTTTTTGCATTCAGTTTCATAGTAACCTATCAGATTGGTTTGACAAGACTGCCCCTTAAAAAATCCATGCTGTGACTGCAGTATAATTGCATTCCTGTCCAGTTGGTCCTCCAATACTTCTTTAACCAGCAACGCTATTATTTTCCATTGAACAGATTTTAAGCTGATAGGTCTGTAATTACGCACGTCACCTTTTGATTCCCCTTTATGAATTGGTGATACATTTGCACATCTCCAGTCCATAGTTACCTTCCCTGAATCCAGAATGCTCTCATAACTGTGACTAAGAATTTTTTGCTCACCTCCTTTGCTGCCTCCCTTAATATGATTGGATAGATCCCATCCACCCCAAGTGCCTTTATTGTATTTGGCTTCACCACTTTCTCTTCTACTTATCTTTCAGTTATCACAAAGTCATATAGCACACTGTTGAAGTTTGATAAACTTCTGACATCCCCCTCCTGTAAAGAATTTCTCAAGTGTGAATGTAGATGCAATATATCTATTCAATTTGTCATCAAAGTTAACCCATTGATATCAAGTGGGCCATTGTAATTCATTCCCTTCCTTCTACTGTTAATATAAGCATATAAGTCTTGGTTGCTTTTCTTGGCATTCTTCACCAAAGATTTCTCATAATCTGCTTTAGCTTGCCTAATCTCCTTTGTAACCCCGGGGGCTCACATCTGGTGAGTATGGGCTTGGCAAACCCAGGGTCCTGAGCTGGATATCATCATTCTTCTCTTTCTTGGTGATTCCTTTCTACTTCTTTCTCTCTCTTTCTCTCTCTCTCTCTCTCTCTCTCTCTCTCTCTCAGGGTAAATCGGGAATTTTTTTTTTTTTTGGCTGGTGCAGCATAAGCCTCAGGCTTCCTTGTACCATGTGGCTAATAATAATAATAATAATAGTAACTTGATTACAGACTAATTTATATGTAACATAGGCTTCTGTATCGCCTGATAATTTATATGCATCCATAAATATTCCTTCTCTGCCACGTGTCTCAATAGTTCATCTCACATCCATTTAGGTCTAACAGAATGAACAGAATTCCTTCATTGGTATGAAAAGCCTAGTAGCTTCTTTAATTACTTCCCTGAATGCTTCCCATTTAGAATTTGCTGTAGGTAACATCACGAGTTGATCCCACTGCATAGAATTTAAAAACTGTCTGAGACCAATGTGGTTACCATTACGAAAGCAAAAGCCTTTCCCTTTATTCTTGACAGTAGTTATGTCTTTATTTAAATTCCACATAAGTACACTTTGATTGCTGCCACCCAGTGGGTATTTTACTTGCAGATTTTTAATGCATGTAAAATCATTTTATCTCAACATTATTTTTTACTGTTGTGTTCAATGTGGAAATTGGTGTTTAATAAAAGACAACTAATATTTATTATATGTAAATTCTAAATACTATATTCAGGTGATGCAATAAACATACACATTTTACATGGTGTTTGACATTTCCTTGTCTATTTCACCACAGAAAAGTTGTAAAATTTCCGATCTTAGGAAACTGTTTTTCAAAGGCATACTTAATGGGAAAAGTGTACATAGAAATTATATGAAAATAAATGGGACCAAAATAAAATATTATATGTTGCTGCAGAAAATGTAAATATCAATAAAGTAAATATGTGTTTTCACTGTATATGGGTGATTACAGTTCAGTAAGACATCAGTGCACTTAATTTAGTTTAAGAAACCTTAGAATAAACATTTTTTTTTATTAATAAAGTTTGGAGGGATGGCGTAGTTAATATGTGAAATTTAATGGAACGTTAAAAATGGGGAGAGGACTGGAGATGTGCAGACAAGCATGAATTAATCTTACTAATCAAAAAACTTAGAAAAGAATGGTGTTAAAATAAAAATGAAAAGATATATGTATCTGGCATTAAAAATTAATAAAATGACTATAAAATGTTCTTTGTAGTCCACAGAAATCAGTCTACCACACTTTGACTGGGGTTGTGAACCTGGAATATTTTTTTGGAAAGACTGTCAAGTAGGGTCCTTTGTTTCTGCAATACAGGCATACCTCGAATAACGAATAGGATGCATTCCACGAAATTACTTCGTTAAGCGAAACTTCGTTTTCAGAGGTAAAAATACTATGGCCAGAATAGGGATACGTTCCTACTTAAAGAAAATGAAAAGCTTTTTTTTCGAACAAAGAAAAGTTTTATTAAATAAACAGTCAACTTATATACAAAGTGAAATCACATTTTAAAATATGAGTCTAAAGTTGATTACTTATGCTTTTTTCTCTTTCATTTAACAATTGCCTATACGGAGTTATTGCATTTAACACTGATCGCTTAACAATAACACTTCTTCCTAAATCAGGATCATTTTCACTAAAAAAATTTAAAACATTTTCAATGTCATTTAAGCACCTTTTTAAATCTTTGGTTGTTAACACTTTTTTGGCAGGAACTTCTTTAACTTCGTCTTCATTATCTTTGTCTTCGTTGCTAACAAGGTTTTCTAAATCTTCCACTGAAAAACCATCATCTTCTGCATTCAATAAATTTCTAACATCCTCTTCATCGACATTTTCGAAACCTATTGATTGAGCCATCTGGATAACTTCGTATCTAATTTCTTGGATGTTATTTTCTTCTTCTAGTACAACTTCTGGCCATATTTTGCGCTAAACTCCATTTAAGCATTTCTTAGTGACTTCTTTCCAAGAACTATCAATGTTTTCAATTGTGTTTTTAATGGTGTAGTTTTTCCAAAATGTTTTAACTGTCATTTCCTCTTTATTCTCTAGTTCAGTTAAATTGCTTAATGTTCGACGCAGATAATAAGCTTTAAATGATGCTATTACTCCCTGATCCAATGGTTGAATCAGGGAAGTTGTGTTTGCTGGAAGAAACACAACTTTGACAGGAATGCATGTGTCCAACGTGTTAAGATCAGTAGGATGTCCCGGAGCATTGTCTAACAACAAAAGAGCTTTTTCTTCAAAGTTGTTTTTTTGACAATACCGTTTTACTTCAGGACAAAAACGGTTAACAAACCAATCAGTAAATAACTTCTTGGTAACCCACGCTTTTCTATTTGCTTTCCATATTACAGGTAAATTCATTTTTATGTTACCTTTTAATGCCCTCGGATTTTCTGAATGGTAAACTAATAACAATTTTAATTTATAATCGCCAGAGGCATTTGATCCAAAGAGTAACGTTAAACGGTCTTTGGCTGCTTTGAACCCAGCAGCTGATTTTTCTTCAACAGAAATGAAGCTTTTTGTTGGTAGCCGTTTCCAGAACAAACCGCTTTCGTCAACACTGAACACCAAATTTGGTGGAAAATTTTCACGTTCAATTATTTCCTTTAGTTTTTCTGGAAACTTATTTGCAGCTTCTCCTGTTAATTTTACATTATGAATCCTGGCCCGTTTTTTTTAAATTTCTCGAACCAACCACGAGAAGCCCAAAAGGTTTCCGTAATTTCTTCAGTTTGTTTAGATTTCAGGTGATTAAACTGGAATATTTTTTTTTTTTTTTATGTTAAATGGGGCTTGAAATTGCGGACTTCGTTATATCGAAGCTTCGTTATCAGAGGTAACGTTAACCGAGGTGTGCCTGTATCTTTATATTAAAAATATATAGCAATTGAATTTTGATAGACCAGAATAGTAAGTTAGTAGGCTATTAAAATTTATAAAATTTTAATAGCTTTTTTGTGCCAAAAAAATGTAAATTAGAACAGCAGATATACAAAGTTACTGGTGAACTGATCAAAGGGTGAGAATATGCTAGATAAGGATGGAACAAAAAAGGTAAAGAGTAGCCTGAACATGACCCATTGGTGCATGTGTATCTGGCTGCTACTGGGGCAAGAACAAAAGTGTTGCTTGTGGCGAGAATGAGCAGAGTGGTGAATAGACAGGCGTAAAACCTGAGACATAAAGGGCAGCTGATTTTATGTGAAAAAAGTGGAAAATTAATATTAGACTATGAGAGTATTATATAGGACTGGGTATAAAACATGGTCCGGTTGGATAAATTTTTAAAAAAGCCATAGCAAAACTGAAATGCATGTAGTACAGTTGCATACAAAATTGATTATGTACAAATGTATGACAGGTTTATTGCTGGGTGTTTTACTTGTATTAGAACTTGTAGGTCTAATACAAGTTTTCTTGTGGGTGACAGTTTGTATTGTATTGCATTTTACTTGTTTGAAGTGATATTTCATTATGACTTCACTAGAAAACAAACTTCCAATAGGCTATTGGAAGTTTGATTTGTAGGAACTTTTTATACATGGATTTTAACTCATCAGCCAACCAATAGGTTTGCATTGCTACATGTGAATGCTAATCTAAGATATAGAGCCAAGAATCCTGGCTTTATGCCTTAGATCAAGAAATACTAATGAAATAGGTGGTATATATTTAAAAAAAATTACACCTAAGTGTCTTTCATATCACAAAGTTTTGTAAGGTGGCAATAATTAGTTAGATTAGTTGCCCCATGTTCCTCTCCCCCAATTAACAACATGATAAGGACTATAACTGAATTTTGAAATTTCCTGCCATTGAATTATATGGTTCCAAAGCAGACACTTTGTCTGGATAACAACAGCAGTATATTTTTTTAATATAAAAGCAACAAAAAAATAATTCTTATAACCTTTTTTTTTTTTTTATGAAGATCATTTAAAAAGTTTGTAGAGTATGAAGGATTTGTTTGAGTGGTCTGGTAATGTTGCTTGTCCCCTTTTGGAGTTGATACACTTTTGCCAACAATACAGCAACATGTTGATTCCAGCTGCGAAGAAAGCAGCTTTTCTCTTGGTCCTCCAAGAATGCATCTACTTCAGCACTGGCATAATTGTTGGTGGGAAAATGGATGCCAACCTGGTATTTTTTAAAATATAGAGGTAAGTGAAAGTCTGGTGTTAGGTCTGATAAATATGGGGGGGTCCAAGATTTTAAAGCCACACTCATGCTGTGCAGCCATGGAACTGACAGACTTGTGAACAGGTGAGAACAGTGCAAAGTCGCAGGGAGCAAGGTCTGGACTGTAGGGAGGGTGCTCGAGAAGTTTCAGTCCTGTCGTGGTCAAATATTCGGTGCAGTCTTTGGCGCGGTAAGCTGGAGCATTATCGTGATGGAGGTACCAGGTGTCCATTCTTGACTTTGGCCGCAGGTTCTTCATAGATCCAATGACTTTAGGCAGGCATTGTTCAGTATACCACTTAGCTGTGACTGTCTTCTGCGTGTCCAAAATGACACGTTTCACAATTCCACTCGATTTGAAAAATACAGCTATCATTTTCTTCTTTACAGATCGGGATTTTCTGACAATTACGGGTGTGTCGTCATCATCAAAGACCCAAACTTTGTTTTGAGCCTTGGTCGGCAGATCGTAATAGTACAGCCAAGTCTCGTCACCTGTCACGATGTTGTTCACATACCGAGATTGTCCCTTATCAAACTTTTTTAACATCTCCCGGCACCAAGTCATACGTCGTGTCATCTGCTCTTCAGTCAGTTGATGCGGCACCCAGAGAGAACAAAGTTTCTTCACGTGCAAATGATCTTGCAGAATCGAACAAATTGCTGGTGCATTTAGGCCCAAAGTATCCTCTATCTGTTGGTAGGTCACTCGCCTGTTTTCGTCAAGCATTTTCCTCACAGCAGTAACGTTTTCCTCCGTAACTGACGTTCGTGGCCTTCCCGGCCTCTCAGAATCCTCCAGAGTGAAATTTCCCCTTTGGAATTCTCTATACCACCTGAATATCGATGTACGATGTGAACAATCATCATCTAGTGCAAGAGTCATTTCTTCTAAGTGCTGGTCTATGGTTAAACCGCGCACGAAATTATACCGCAAAACTGTCCTTATCTCATTTCGTGACCACGATGCCATCGCAAGCACTTTACACTCTCACTACTAATGAATAACTGAGCCCATCGACTTGGCGCGGCGGCTACTATGCACGTATGAACATGTCTCAACATGCAGCAACAAGCAGCTTCCTGTGATTCATTGTTGCGTCATATTGCAAAACTTTCCTAGTACCCTTTGTATAACATCATATTATATTAAGACAAATGGGCCTGGAGTACTGGTGTCCATGGTTAAAGAATAACAATAAGTATATATCCAGTAAAAATATTAAAATATTTTTACTGGACAAACTTTTAGAGGGAATGGATGTGTGCTTGCTTTCTTGAATCACATGCCTCTATTACTACTATTATTACATCCTATGCCACTTCTCTTAATATAAGTGGATAGATTGCATCCATCCCAGGTGCCTTTTTATCTATAATTAAAATATTTTTACTGGATATATACTTATTGTTATTCTTTAATTATATTATATAACATCAGCCAAAAAAAAAAAAAACTTTTTATATTTCACCTTCTGGTCAGTCCAAATGTTTGTTTAGTTCAGCCTAAAGTTTATTTAAGCTATCAACTTCCACAACAACAGATGGAAGTCTGTTCCAGCAATCAGCTACTCGCTGGTTAAAGGCAAACTTCCGCACATCAATTCTACAACTGTCTTTCCTCAGTTTGAATATTTGCCCCCCCCCCCCTCAGGTTCTTAATCTGAGTAAGTGGATATCCCATCATCATTGAGCCTGCTCAAACCATTCAAGGCCTTATACACCTCAATCAGATCACTTTGCAGGTGCCTAGTCTCCAGATGCCGCAACTTGCAGAACTTAAGCCTCTCTTAGTAAGAGCACCCCTTTGTTCCTCTCACCAATCTTGTTGTCCTTCTCTGTACTCATTCTAGCAACTCTACATCCTTCATAAAATGAGGCCTCCAGACTTATACACAGTATTCACGGTGTGGCCTGACCATTGTCTTATACAAAGGGATAATCACCTCCTTGTCTCTGCTAGCAAAATTCCTATATATCATTGACAAAACTCTATCTCTATGACCTGCTCTGGCAGCCCATCTGCACTACTCAGCGACCTTCATATCCAACTGCACAATTACCCCCAGGTCTTTTTCACTCTTCACTTCCCTCATTGTAGTACTGCACAGTTGGTATATTTTTCTTGGGTCACTGCTACCCATATGCAGTATTTGCATTTGTCAATGTTAAATTTCAGTTGCCACTTCTCAGCCCATCTGCCTAACTTTTCTAGATCCTGTTGCAGTAACACACTGTCGTTGGCAACCCTGCCAATCTTTGTATAATCTGCAAACTTGGACATTAAGCCTAGTATACCTTCATTGATAAATACAGAAAACAACAATGGGCCTAGCACCAAACTCTGGGGGACTCCACTAACTACATTAGTCCACGTAGAGCAGTGTCCATTTATTACCACTCTCTGCCGTCTCCCACTCAACCATCCTTCTATCCGTTGCAGTAACTTGCCCTTAATGCCATACCTCTCCAATTTGTACAGCAGTCTTCCATGTGCAACAGTATCAAAAGCTTTCCTGAAATCCAAGTATATGATATCAAAATTATTTTTTCCATCTAGTTCCTTTGTGA
The DNA here is from genome assembly GCF_048544385.1 of Mastigoproctus giganteus. Taxonomy (NCBI): domain Eukaryota; kingdom Metazoa; phylum Arthropoda; class Arachnida; order Uropygi; family Thelyphonidae; genus Mastigoproctus; species Mastigoproctus giganteus. The sequence goes on along the minus strand of NC_143584.1, from coordinate 93,806,529 downwards.
CTTAACAAACCCATGCTGTGTCTGAACTATTACTGCAGTCTTGTCTAGTTGATCCTGCATCACTTCTTTAACCAGTGACTCCATTATTTTCACCGGAACAGAAGTTAAACAGATCTATAAATATTTGTGTCGCTCTTTGAACTCTCCTTTGTGAAGAAGGTGTGAAATGTATTGCCAATTTTCTTTGTGAAGAAGGTCTAAAGTGTATTGCCAATTCAAAAAGGGGATCAAAAGGGTGACAAGTAATTACAGACTTGTTAGCTTATCTTCTGTTCCAAGAAAAATAATCTGATTAAGAAGTCCATGCAGGGCCATCTAGACAGGAAATCAATTATATTACAGTCAGCATAGATTTGTTAAAGGGCAAGTTATCTGACCGATCTGATTAGATACTATGATGCAGTAACAAAGGAACTGGAAGTCAAAAAATAATTCAGTATACTTGGATTTTGGGAAAGCTTTTGATACAGTTGCACATAAAAGACTGCAGTACAGATTGGAACAATATGCCATTAAGTTACTGCTTTGGATAAAGAGATGGTTGAATGGGAGAAGCAGAAAGTTGTTATTGGACAACACTCTTCTTTGACTAATGTTGTTAACAGAGCCCCCAAGGGTTGAGGGCATGGCCCATTGTTGTTTACTGTATTTATTAATGATATTTGATGAAGATATATCAGGTTTAATGTCTTAGTTTGGAGCTGATACAAAAGTTGGCTGGGTAGTTAATGACACAAATCAGATTTAGCTGGTGCAACAAGATTAGAACAAAATCGAAAGTAAGTTGCTGAGGATTTCAAGAACTGGTGGGAGTTATCATGGAACAAGTAAGAACAGGTGCATGTACATCAATGCTAGAAGGATAGTAAATAAATTTGATGAATTTGAATTGCTGGTTAAGACAACAAAGGCAGACATTGTTGGGATATCAGAGATATGGTGACACACAATATAAGGAATGCAGAATTGCAATTTCAGGAGTACAGTATGTTTAGAAAGGATAGACGGGATAGGAAGGGAGGAGAGGGTTATGCTGTTATTTAGGAAACAAAATCTAAAGCATTCAGTTGACATGGGTGTACAGTGCAATGTTAAGTCAGTTTGGTGTGACATAAGAACTGGGAAAGCAAAAATGAGAGCAGGAATATGTTTTATATCTAATGACTGATAAGTACAATGAACAACTGTATAGGCATTCAGTTGACATGGGTGGACAGTGCCATGTTGAGTCAGTTTGGTGTGACATAAGAATGGGGAAAGCAAAAATGAGAGGAGTGTATTATAGGTCTAATGACTCTGATAAGTACAATGAACAACTGTACAGAGAAATAGAATGGGCCAATAAATCAGAATGTCTTATAATGGGGGATTTTAATATTGATTGAAACTTGTGGGTTGGTCACTCACACACTAGGAAGACGTTTGTGGATTTAGTGGTGGTTGTTTTCTACAGCAGCAACACGTATGAGAGGCAACCAGAGGGAATAATACTCTTGATCTTATTATCAGTAGTGATCACAATGTACTGACGTGGGATTTACTTAAAGATGTAACTACCATAAGGGGAAAATGGAAGGGTTTTTGCTTTTGTAAAGGTCTCAGCTGCCAATGCGCCATTAAAAACCAAAGCAACCAAGCTTTTGTAAAGGTGACTACAGTGGTCTAAGATACTTTTTTAAATTTGATACAGTGGGACTAACTGATGATGTTACCAACAGCAAATTCTAAATGGGAAGCATTTAAGGAATTAATCTTGGAAGCTACTAGGCTTTTCATACCAACTGAGAAATACTGTTCAAGGTTTGGACCTAAATGGATGTCAGATGAACTAATGAGACTCTTGGCAGAGGAGAAAAATGCATGGGGTGCATATAAATTAACGGGCGACACAGAAGCCTATGGTAGATATAAACTAGTCTGTAAACAAGTCACAAAGGACGGCAAGTGAAGGCAGATTATGAAAAATCTTTTGCAAAGTATGCAAATAAAAACAGCAAAAATTACTATGTAAGCTAGAAGGGGGCTGAATCAGATTAGTCCACTTGATATCTGTGGTTTGGCTGTTGATGATCCTGCTCAAGTAGCTGACAAACTGAATAAATATTTTGCATCTACATTCACACATGAATTCTGTAGGGAAGTGGAGGCCAGAAGCTTATCAAACTCTAATAGGGATCTAAATGATTTTGTAATAACTGAGAGGAAAGTGGAGGAGACATTGTTTACATTAAACATATCAAAGGCACCTGTGTGGATGGGATCTATCCAGTTATATTAAAGGAGGCAGCAAAGGAGTTAGGCAAACCCTTAATCATAATTATAAGAGCATCTTCTGATTCAGAGGAAGTCCCTATGGACTGGAGATGTATACGGAGGATGCGGAAAGGTCAGGAAATGACCTCCACATATCCCGGAGCAATATGGCCTTAGTTGCTAATGCTCCTAAAAACCAAACAACAAGCAACAAACTGGAGATGTGCGAATGTATGCAAAAATCCATAAGGGAGGGGGATCAAAAGGTGATATGAGTAATTGCAGGCCTGTTAGCTTATCAGGAAAAATAATGGACTCTCTGATTAAGAAGTTCATACAGGACCATCTAGACAGGAATGCGATTATATTGCAGTCACAGCATGGATTTGTTAAGGGGTGAACTTATCTGACCAATCTGATTGGACACTATGATGTAGTCACAAAGGAACTGGATGCAAAAAATAGTTTTGATATCATATATGGATTTCAGGACTGCTTTGGTACTGTTGCACATGGAAACTGCACATGCCATACTGCTCCTATTTGTTACTGCCGTACAAATAGGAGCAGTATGGCATTAAGGGCAAGTTGCTGCTATGGATAAAGGGATGGTTGAGTGGGAGAAGACAGAGAGTGGTAACACTGAACAAATTTTGGGTCATATCTTGTTATGGGCATGAAAGTTTGTTTGTTTGTTTGTTTGTTTGGGTTTTATTGGCGCATCAGCAACTGAGGCTATAATGCGCCAAATACCGGTCGCATGAAAGTAAGTTTACTTTATATATTTTTGTGTGCTAGACATGGAAATAGTGCTTAAAATGGCAGATTGGTTCGTGTTTTCGAAAAAATTACTTTTTATATTTATACAAGGTATTTTTTTTTATATATCAGTAAGATGTAGCTAAGAATATACCTGTATCAAATACGGGAACTTTTTGCCTTTCGCATGTATTCAGCTTCGGGAACATTCCTTTTCACCATCCAACAGTAATCAGCTAACATGGTGGCACATCATTTGCTTTTGTATTTTTGCTGCATGTCTTGGCTGAAGCACTCACCATGTTCGGCACTGATGTCACCATAGTTTGGTAGGGAGGAATCCAGGTGTGATTGCAAGAAATGCATCTTCAGTAATATGTTGCACCCCAGTTTTTCTTAAGAAGTAGAGTGTGTTTAGTGTAAAATGGCACCAGGGGTTCCTCCCTGCTTTCATAAGAAGTAATGAGATCTTCCACAAACTGCCTGTAGTTGCCAGCTTTAACATTTTCTAGAAAACCAGTCAAAACATTTCGAAAGGCTTTCCACACTGATTTTCGCTGTCACTAAGGGCACATTCGAACTCTTCGTCTTTGAAAAGTTGCCTTATTTGTGAACCAATGAAAACACCTACCTTAATCTTCTCTGCACTAAGTCTTGGGAATTTCTGTTGCAAGTATGTGAATGTAGGACTATTCACTTCCAAAGCCTTCACAAAATGTTTTGTGAGCTCTAGTTTGATGAGGAATGGTGGAGGCAAAACTTTATTTGGATCTACAAGAGTTTGAAATGCTACGTTCTTCATTCCAGGTGTTAATGATTTTTGTTGCGTCCTACTCCTCTTCTTGTAGTGCTTATCCTCTTCTTGTAGTGCTTATCCCACTTGCAGAGAAAGAAACAATACTTAGTGTAACCTTTTTGTAGTCCTAATAGAATGGCAATTGCCTTTAAATCACCACATATCTGCCACTCATATTGCTAATAGTGTACACCTAAGAAGATGTTCTCCATGTTTGCATATGTTTCTTTTTGTGGACAGCATTCGGAAGAGGTATTGAATGCAGCATATTTCCATTGTGTATTAACACAGCCTTAAGACCAACCTTAGCAGTGTCTATAAATAGTTGCCATTCTTCCAGAATATGTGTCATGTTCATTGCTGCCATTAGACCATTAACATCCGTACAAACAGTGAGTTCACCTTCTGTTTGATAGAATTTATCATAGTCTTTATTTTGAGTACAAAATCTTTTCACTTTCAAAGAATGATCTAGAAGATTCCACTGTTGTAGCCTCGAGGCCAAAAGCTCATCCTTATTCTTCTGCAGTTTGAGATCCTTGATGAGGTCATTACAAAATCTTTTCACTTTCAAAGAATCATCTAGACGATTCCACTGTAGTAGCCTTTAGGCCAAAAGCTTATCCTTATTCTTCTGCAGTTTGAGATCCTTGATGAGATCATTAAGCTCACTTTCTGTGATCTTATGTGTTTCAGAAGGATAAAAGTTTGGACAAAATTGTGGATCCTTTGATGTAGATGGCTACTGTACTTCTTTGTGTATATCAAGTTGATGTTCGTCAGTGTCTTCTTCAGAGTGTACAGAAAAATGGTCGGGTGATCCATTGTGCCACAGGACTTCACCATGTGAAGTCCTCCAGGTGCCTCCGTAGCCAGATGGTCAGGAGCAACAGTGCGTAGCACACGCTTCTTGATTAGACCGGGGGTTCGAGCCTGTGACCACCAAATACGGAGGATGCGGAAAGGTAAGGGAATGACCACCACATATCCCCGGAGCAATATGGCCTTAGTTGCTAATGTTCCTAAAAACCAAATAACATCAACAATGTGAAGTCCTGTGGCACAATGAACCACAGTGATTTGTTGGCTCCCTCCATATCTTGGGCACTGTGAAAGGCATAAAACATCCATCTCGATTCACCCACACATTGAGTTTTGGTGAACAGGTAGTGCAGCATATGTGTGAAGCCCAATTCTTGTCCTGGTCACCTACTTTACAACCAAAGTACAAGAAGTAGGCCTTTTTTATGGCTTGAGTTAAGGGACACTTTCTTAGCTAATGTGACTTCTCCACATATGCAACAGAAGTCGTCTGGACTATTCACACAATTACTGGGTACACATATTATCTTACAAGACACAAATACTGCGCAAAAAGCAGGAATCTCACAAAGAACAACCGTTAACTGAGAACAATCATCCTGTTCCTAGCTGTATTCGAGGATTACTGCATGAAATCATGCAGTAATTCATGCCTCAAATGCATGAAAGTATATCATGCATTTGAGGCGACGACAACTTATCACGTGATGCAGGGTGAGGTGACAGTTGTCAGTCACATGATAAGAGCATGATAAACTGTGCCGTTACCATGCATTTTGCTGAGAACCTTAGTTGATAAAATTAGTCAAGATGGGATGTTTTCATAACATTTTACGTGTTGACCAGTATAATCAATGGACATTGCTCATCATGGACTAATGTTATTAGTGGAGTCTCCCAGGGTGTGGTGTTGAGCCCGCTGTATTTATCAATGATATTTATGAAAGTATATCATGCTTAATGTCCAAGTTTGCAGATGATTAATGTTAATGCAACAGGATCTAATGCAGAGTACTGCATAGGCACCTCCGTAGCCAGGTGGGAAGGAGCGGCAGTGTGTAGCACACGCTTCTTGATTAGACCGGGATTCCAGCCCGTCACCACCAAATGCGGAGGATGCAGAAAGGTCAGGGAATGACCACCGCCTATCCCAGAGCAATAGGTTGCTAATGCTCCCAAATAACAAAAACAGAGTACTGCATATGGGTAGCAGTAACCCCAGTGTGATGTACCAACTCTGCAGTACAACACTCAACTTAGTGAAAAATGAAAAAGACCTAGGGATAATTGTGCAGTCAGATATGAATATTTTCTGAGCTGTGCAGACAGGCTGTCAGAGAAGCTGATGGGGTGTTGTCAATGATATACAGCAATTTTGCTAGCAGACCATACCGTGAGTACTGCATACAGATCTGGAGGCCTCATTTTAGGAAGGATATAGAGCTGCTGGAACAAATACAGGGAAGGGTCATAAGATTTGTGATGGGAAGAAAGGGTTGCTCTTACCAAGAAAGGCTTAAGTTCTGGAAATTGCCACGCCTGAAGACTAGGCACTTGTGAGGTGATGTGATTGATGTGTATAAGGCCTTGCTCAGATTACACACTTGATTAGGACATAAACTCAAATTGATTAAAGACAGTCGTAGAATGGAGTGTGGAAAGTTGCCTTTAGCTAGCAGGTGGCTGATTGGCTGATTGCTAGAACAAACTTCCATCTGTTGTGGAAGCTGATAGCTGAAATAAATTCAAGGAAGAACTGGTGCAAATGGATGGATGAAATGGAAAGTTTTTTTTTTTTTTTTTTGCTGATGCTGTATAAGCTTGCTTTCTTACATCAATGCCTCTACTAATGATAATGCTAGGCAATAGACTGAGAAACGGCAGTTGAAATTTTTGCATTAATAAATGCAAGGTACTTCATATGGGTTACAGTAATCTCAGATTAACTTACTGTGTGGTATTGCACCTGAGGCAGTAGAAAATGAAAAAGACCTAGCAATAATTATGCAATGAAATATGAAGTTTCCTGAACAATGCAGACCAGCTGCCAGGATAGTTCATGGAGTTTGGTTGTATATAATATTCAGGAACTTTGTTAGCAGTGACAAGGAAGTGATTATCCCATTTCTAAGGTAATTGTTAAACTGTTTCTTGATATATGCATACAGGTCTGGAGGCTTCATTTTAAGAATGATGTAGATCTGCTGGAATGGGTGCAGAGAAGGGGAACGAGATTGAAGGGAATGAAAGGGTACTCTTACCAAGACAAGCTTCAGTTCTGCAAATTGAGCATCTTGAGACTTGGCCCCTGCTGGGTGATCTGATTGATGGTTTTTTTAGGGTTTTGAATTGATTGAGCACAGTGGTGATGGCATTATTCTTATTGATCAGATTAAATGCATGAGAGCATATAAATTCAAATGGAGGCAGGATGTTTGCAGGTTTGATGTGAAGAGATTTGCCTTCAGCCAGTGGGTGGTTGATTCTTGGAACAAATTTCCATCTGGTGTTGTGGAAGTAGGCAGTTTGAAAGAACTAGAATTATTGAAGAATAATTTTAGTAAATTGAAGGTGGTGTTGAAAGTGATGTCTGAATCTTTTTTTTTTTTTTTTTTTTTGGCTGATGCTTCTTTAGACTGCTTCCTTGCATCACATGCCACTAATAATAATATGCAAGCTTGCTTTGCCAAAAAGTTTAATTGGTTGCTAATAAAGCCAGATGACATCATCTTGAAAGATAGTGAAAGAATCAACATGCAAATATTGAAATATTCTTGAAAAGTAAATAGGGTCTCAGTGGGATTAGAGGGGGAAAAAAAACAAATAAAAATATACTTTTAACAGATAGCAAGTAGATATGTTTGAAATACATTAAAAATATTTTATAGTGGATTATTTAAAGAGCGGAATTGAACTTCCCTTGAAAACCTCAATATGGGTTAGTTTCTGTTCATGATTAGATAACTCTATTTAGAATAATACTTAAGTTTTTTTTTTTTTTTTTTTTCCATTTGAACGTTCTTAAATTTTTATTACTGCAAACATATGCAGATGCATATCATTTTATTGCAGTACAGTGGACCCCCTCTTTATGGTTGGTTCATTTTATGATGGACTCTCCGTTCACTATATGAAATGTGGTAAGCCGATCATTGTGATCACATTTGCGAATTCAATTTTAATTCTATTAAACGCCAATTCTGATAAGCGAAAATAGGAGGAATATTATTCACAGGCTATAAATGTAAAGAAATAAAGCACAAATTTAGGCTTTATTGCATTGCGAATTAACAAAATTAAACAATATGTGAAAATCAGAGGAATATTTTCCGCAGCTTAGCAAAATTAAAAATAAATGTATGCTTAAGTACATAGTTTAATTACTGTTGTAATATGTACATGCTAACTAATTGATATTTCTGTTCACTGACATTTTTTTGTTGTAAAATTTAGAACAGTAGAAAAGATAAGCAATCAATAACAAAGAACATGGCATGCACAAATTGCAACTAACACAATACTTGCAAGTGAGATACGGAGTAACAAGTTTATAAAGCTTAAACAGTAGGAATGATGAGAAAATTCTGAAATTTATTTATGATTTTTATATAATTGCAATAAGATCGAGTTTGCTACCTGTATAATAGACTACACTAACGGAAAAGCCCAATAAACTGGAAACTGCAAATTGTTTTTATTCTTCTATGGTAATGACCTCCAGAAATGTGCTTTATAAAAATATCACAAAGGTGTTCAAAATTGATTCTTATAACCGAACATATGATAATGATGAAAGTGTAGTGCATTTTAATGATTTAGATTGGTTTTCTGAAATTTTATTCTAGTAAAGGGGCTGATTCTACTAGTGACCATCTTAACTTATTTCACTTTATGATGGGCTTGGCTTACAATTGTCTCTGACTGGAACACATGGTCCTTCCTCTCAGCCAATGGCAGAATTTAATTACTGCCATTGGCTGAGAGGAAGCTCTATTTTTGCATCCTTTAGTTGTAGTGGTGTTTTGTGTTGTGCTTTAATCAATATATTAGTTTTAATCAGTATGTACAATTTTTGTTATAAAAGATAGAGAGATAAATAGCTTAGTTATATAGCAAAAATTTCAACTTCCGAGGTCTTGGAACAAATTACCAAAAAACAATGTGTTATTGGGTTCACAATACAATATTTTAATGATACAGTGGTGTCTCTGGAATGGATTAATATCGTAAAGTGGGCATATTGTTAGTAGCATAACTGTTTAATTTTTTATCTATTTAATCAGTTAGATTATTTTATTAAATTTGATTAAATCAAAATAAATTTTATTCTCCCACACCAATTTCTAAATATGTTATTGTGATATTTTATGGAAAAATATCTTGTGAGTTGGAGAACTAACTTTTCCCTTTTTTGTTCATGACCTTCAGGAACAAAAAAGGTTCCTATTATATAATAATGTTACTAGAATTATTAGTTCTCAGCTATACTTGTTGTTTTTAATTATGATATGGTAATTACATTTTTTAAAAATTATATTTGTATTGGGTTAAAAGTTTGTCCTGAAAATTTTGACCATTTAACATTATTTGAATAATGTACTACTGAAAGCTAGTGGTGTTATTGTTTATGAATTTCTCTGGCAATATAACTTTTAAGCAATTTTTAGCTCTCTGACTGGTTGCTATAGAATATTCAAAAATTTGATAGAAGTAAGATGTTTGTAACAGTAGGGTAGGATAAAATTGTAGTAATGCAGAACTTGTTATGATCCTGTAACATCATTCCTTTACTTCCTTACTTTGTATCAAAGCAATAGAATTGATAAAGTCATAACTTTACTCATGTCATAACAGGTGTGTCATCAAAGCAGTAGAATTTTTCTTTTTCTGTATTACTAGATGTTATTTATTTTTTAAGTTACTATTTTCCTTGTAGATTTATTAAAATCTTGAACACCTTGTACAGGTTTTCATCTGGACTGTTTACACTTTACCTCAGTCTACTGTGAAATAGAGAAGCCGAGTCTGCTATGTACATTTCAAATATTGGAGCAAAAAAACTATTAATTATTTAATTAAAGAAATATTTCATTTGTATTTGTTGAACAAATGACAAAATAAATTTTATAAAACCATTATTTTATATCTATAGCAGTTTCCTTTGCTCATGTAATAACTTTTACTGCTGCCTATTAGGTTGTTACATATAGCATACACAAGATGCACTCTAATTAAAACAACTTAAGTTTTGATTTCAAAACACTATATAATCACATGGAGAATATATAAAACTTCCCAGGAATTTTTACAGTCTAGTTAGCATGACCTTAGTATTTTGGTCTGCAGTGAAAATTTCTAGTTATATTTTACTCATTTGTAGCTACATTTCATTTTGTTTAGTGCAGTCTTAATAATTAACGGAATGGTTTAATGAGTAGTCCAGATAATCTATTTTATATTAACAATTTGGTTTGCCTTAGTATTCAGCACTGGAACTGTGCATGCTCACAACAGTCATTTTATTGGTATTTTGATATTTAAATATACTTGCCATGTCTTGCTGAATCTGCTTAGGCATTAATATTGTATATATTGTCTCATTATCTTGTGTACAAATTTAAAAAAAAAAAAAAAAAGGTTAATTTTTGTACTTTTTGTTCACACGTCTGTTTGTTCATTCTTTGATATATTTGCTTGGTTATTTTACAATGAAATTGCAATTCTTACTTTGTTTGCATGATTTGCTGCAGCCAATTTTTAGATGACTTTGGTGCTGCTTAACATTGTCAGTTCATAATTTTTTTGTAGTAGGAAATAAAATTTTGCCTGCATGCATAGAATGAAGTGAACTCTGATAGATGTGAGTTACTTCCTACATGTCAAACCCTGACCCTGTTCTCTTCATAAAGTGCATATATGCTTGTATATTTTTGTTCATTGGCTTATTATAATATTCACTGGTCTTTATAATGTATACATGTGTGTAAATTGACTTCCTCTGCCTCTTTAAACTGCCTCTTTATTATTTTTTTTTCTTTGTTATATTAATAGTGATATCTTATTGTTCTTTTCAAATATATAAATTATGATTAAGATACTGTGGTATTAAAATTTTTCCATTATACAAGTGAAATATATGATATATATGTGTTGTTGTTTTTTTGTTGTTTATTTATTTTTTCTTCTGATTTTGTTGGTCTTGTATCATATCCAAGTATATCAAAGAATGAAGTTTTCATTGCAAAGGAACAAAAAATAAATATATCTTGGTTTTGATTCAGAAACACGCTATGCTTGGGAGACAGTGAAGATTAACCAGTGTTTTCCTGCCGATGAATCACCTGGATCCAAAGCAGACAGTTTGCCTGGATCTAAACCAGAGGGTTTGCATAGGCTTCCATATAAGCACTCCCTCCAAAATTAATCATTATCTAACAGTAAACATTAAGATTAAACTTAATTTTTAATATCATGAGTAAATAATAAAAAACTTGAATATTATTAAAACTTTAACACAAGAACAATAGTATATTTTAATGATTTTCTTCAAACATTCAATTTTATTCATTGCTAAAATTAAATAACCTAATTTTAGCCTGATTCACTGATATTAAATATTTATTAAATTTCCTTCTATATGGTTAGAAAATTTGTAGCATTAAAACTGGGTTAAGTAAAGAATGCTTGAATAAACTTCACTTATGTTTAATTGGCAATCCATTTGTATACATACTTTAATTAATTAGTACAACAGTCTCTGTACTCATCAAATTATATGATACATAATAGAATAATTATTCTTATAATTGAATAGTTTGTAATGTTACTTTTGTTTTACTTTTATTCATTAGTATAGTAGAAGCTAACCTATATTTAATATGGTTACATTTTAAATTTTACTAATGTGTAAAATTAAATCTGTTCTTATTGCAGGAGTTAACTTATTTTTCATAAGCTTTTACTTTATATAATTAAGTATATTATTTTTTTAAAGCTATTCCGATTTTTATAATAGTCTTATTTATTTTCTAAAATCTTAATTATTTAAATCTGTCTTCTTTGTTTAATACTGGAAATGCTGCAAAAAAAATATAATGGATATGTTTACTCACTCAAAAATTCATGTGATTTTTATTTTCAAAATTTATTATCCTATAAAAGCAGCATTTGCAGTATTATAAAATTTAGAATACTTCTGATAAATTATGTTCTTTTATATCTAGGTAAATAATGCAACTGCCAGGGTACAAACCAAAAAGACTCCTACCATACCAAATGGTAAGTACAGTTTTATCATTTTCTCTGAATTCAAAATCAGGTGGTCTTCGTAAATTTTAACATTTAATAAATGTTTGAGAACAAATTTAAATTAAGTGCAATGAAATATAGGGGTAAATCCTAAGTGGTATCACTTCTCTAAAGAAAATAAATTATTGCAATGAAGTGCTCCTTCTTAAGCTTATTTACACAGTGTCATAAATGCAAACCTTTTTTCCTGAAAGATTTCCAAAAATGTGCTTTTATAGAAAGTTTACATTTTGATAAAATTTATGATATGTTTCCCAAATATGGACCTACTAAATAAACTCAATGCTGCCCTTAAGTGAGTGTTGCTGCTGATATTTTACATAGAGAATAGTGTACAAGGTGTGGTTATTAAATAACAAAACTGTGCAGCAGCCACTACATACTGTGAAACAAAGGCACAGCAGTTGACCTCGAACCTCTCCCTATTTGTCTGCTACAGTGAGGCATGTTTTCATTACAGTGTCTTTTTGCAGTATGCCAGAAAAATGACAGACAAAAGAATCAAACAGGGAATCAACCTCAAATTTTTAACAAAACTAAGAAAACACCAACTGTGAAAGTTATGAGTTGTTACAGCAAGTTTATGGAGAACATACTATTTCATGAGCTTGCATGTTTGAACTTTACAAAGAAACACAGTTGATGTAGTGGAAGACAGAACAATCCCCCAGATTGTTTTGTCTTTCACTGTCATGTTTTGTCATCAAAAGTTAAAACCATATGTTTTAATATTTGTCATAAAACATTATTAAAACATAAAACATTATGTTTTAAAACCATATGTCATCAAAAATTAAAACCATATGTTTTCTTCAATATTAAAGCAATCATTATGGCTAAATACATCCCACTAAATTATACTGTCAGTAAAACATGCTACGTTGAAACTCTGACAAGGCTGCATGAAAAAATTCTGAGGAGGAGACATGAATTGTGAAAGGATGGTTGGATGCTCCATCAAGACAGTGCTCCAACATACAATGTGCACTCTTTTCACCAGTTTCTGTCCAAAAAAAAAAAAAAAAAATCCCTGTGTGTGACCATTCAACCTACTCGCCTGACTTAGCCCCTTGTAACCTTTTTCTCTTCCCTAAACTGAGAAGTGCACTTAAGGGAATTTAGTGTTAAAAGGGATTACAGAAGATGGCTTCCAGAAATGTTTCTATGCCTGGAAGAAACATTATGGCCAAAGGTTTGCTTACCTCTTTTGCTTTTGCAAGCCCAGAGCAATTATTTTGACGGGGATAACTTGTAAGGTACAAAATATATCTTTATATATATTTTATTGCATCATCTTGTTATTTGATAGCCACAGCTTGTATGTGCAGTATGAGGGATGGTTTGAAACTAATACCTTCAGTTTCCTTGGATATTATTGCATGCAATTTAAACGGTATTTACATATTTCAGTTCTTTAAGTAATTACATTTATTTTTCCACATATTCATCGCCATTTTACATATCTTTTCACCAGTGCTAAACCAGTACCTGCATCTCCCTTTTGTAAGATTAGCTGTTAGGTTCGAAGACCCACAGTGGTAGCATCATCAACAAAGTGTTTCTTACAAAGGCCATTTTTGTAGGGCCAAACAGGTGACAGTCTTGTGATGAAAAGTCGGGACTTTGTGGGGAATGTGGCAGAACAGTCCACCTGAATTCTTCAGTGGTTTTCCTTGTCAGGATGGTGTGTGTGATGGTGTTCCACTGAATGAATGAGGATGAAATTTTCAAGGTTATAAATGATTCTAGAACTAAGAGCCATAATTTAAAGTTAGGGGGGGGGAGGTAATGTTTATACTGGATTGCACGAAGTTTTATTTTAGCCAGCGAGTTATAAATTACTGGAATAAGTTACCTGCATGGGTGGCAGAGACTGACAGTTCGGGGAAATTTAAAGATTCAGCTGGATCTACCGGAGGAGGGAAATGCATAGGTTGTCTATTTCCTTTTCTCTTTTTAAATAATTTATTATTTTTTTATTTTATTTTATTTTATTTTATTTTATTTATTTATTTTTATTATTATTTTTTATTTTTTGGCTGGTACAGCATAAGCCATTAGCTTCCTTGCACCATGTGGTTATTGCTAATACTAATACAGTCGAATCTCTTTAATACAAAGTACAGAGTACCTAAATTTTCACATTTTGTAATAACGAGGTTTGTAGTAACGAGGTCCCCCAAAAGTGTCAAATTTTACTTTTATTTATTTATTTATTCATTTATTAATTTTATGGTACATACTGTATACTAAGAATAATAATAAATAATAGTAATATCAAAAATAAATTAATTTAAATTAATAAAATAAAATAAAATAAAAACAAAAGTCTTGTCTAACAATACAGTAATAGGAATAACATATTTTTTAAAGATTTTATTTTATTTGTAAGATAAACTAAGGAAAAGGCGATTAAAGTATTGTACAATATATATTTTGATATATACAATATTTTAGTATCACAGTAAAACGAATTACAATCTTAATATAAAAGGAGACATACAAACCATTAACTTTTTTAATAAATTAATCTAATTTAAAGAAAGAGCCCAATATTGTTTGTACAGTTTTTGTCCTATGCAATTTTAACTACAGAACAGACATTATCAAATGCAATAGTTGTTTCTTTATCAACATTACTACAGGCCACACATTCTCTATTATGTTCAATGCATTTTGGGCATCTTTTTTAGATCACAGTATGTGTGCTTCTTCACTTTCACTGTGCTGGTAACAAAAACATCATCATTTTGTTTGGTGCTCAGCAGCTCTTGTGTTGGCTTTGCAGTGGTAGCAACTTTATCATCCACCTTCACAAACTCTTCAAATTCCTAAATGTTGTTATCACATTTGTCTGCTGGACCATATTTTTTGATGATATTCTCTCCAAAGCCACTCTTTCTGAAGCAGTTCATTGTTACACCTGATGCAATACTGTTCCAAGCAATAACAAGATTATGGATAGCATCGAAGACATTTCAATTTGGCTGCAAATTGTTCCCTCCTTATATGTTGCGGATCACGTACCTTATCAGGTGGGCTCTGTATTGTCGCTTGAGGTTGTAAATAATGCTTTGATCCAGTGGTTGCATTAAACATGGTATTGGGGGTAAAAACAATAGCCTTTTATTTTTTCACTTTAAGTATCTGCAGAATGTGCTGTACAATGATCTAGAATCATCAAAATGTTCCTTTTTTTCTGAAGCCATTCTTCTGTTCACTTTTGATAACCAAGACTGAAAAGTTTTGACTGTAAGCCAAGCACTTCTATTGGACTCATAATCACAGGGAAGTTGGCTAATTGCTTTTAAATATGTTGGCTTAGAAAACTTACTGTTGGGCATAGTTTTGTACTGCCATCTGAATTGAAGCATAACAGAATGAGTCTTTGTTTACTAAAATTTCCCCCGTGACAAGACTCCTCAAACAGTAAATGTTTTGTTTGGCAGAAAATAATAAAATAAACCTGCCTCGTCAAGATTAAAAATATCCTTTGCCTCATATTTTTCAAGAATGGGCCGTACAGAACACAACCAGTCTGTAGCCTTTTCTTAGTTGACTAATCCAGACTAACTGCAAACATTTCGCAAAACCAAGTTATTCCTGTCCTGTCTTTAAATCTTTGGAGCCAACCACTGCTGCATTTGAAGTCACTAATTCCATGTTGCTGAAGCAGGATAATTTGCCTTTTCTTACAAAATCGGACCTGATATTGGCAAATTAGATGCATGCATTTTTTGGTACCACTCGAAAGTTTTGTTTCAAACTCCTTGTGCTTTGCACCACAAATTCATTTCCTGTTTTTCATCGCTGCTCCAGTGTCACACACTTCTTCAAGTCTTTTTCGGTTTTTCAATATTGTAGATAAAGTAGGTAAAGGGATGTTGTATTCCTTTGCAATTAGCTTCTTTCCATCCTATCAGCGTCTTGTATAATTTTTAGTTTAATTTCCAGGCTTAATTCCATCCATTTACATTTTGCTGCCATAACACTGCTAGATGAGATTTAATTTAAACAAATTTTAAATTAATTTAAAGACACAAGTTCCAAAAAAGACATCAGCTCAGATAAAATGGCACAAAAAACTTATTCCTATGGAGAGTGAGGGAGTGCATATAAACAACTTAGAAAACCTTTTTATGCTTTTGTTAATTTAACAACTTATCCTCAGAAAGATGCTTTTCAGACTGCACTTGATGTTGTAGCTACCATAAACCGCTTTTGTTTACACAAAACTAATTTCTAACAAGTCAGTGCCATCCTTTGGGAAGTAGGGAGCCGCTGGGCGGCCAGAGGCAATAATAGGGGCAATAATCAGACATCTCTGCCAAGATTTGTATTAAACATACAAAATAACAATATTTATTTCTCATGGAGTGAAAAAGAACTTTGTAATGCATATTAACCGAAATTTGTAATAAACGAATACATTTACATAGAAAAGCCTATATCCTTTAAAAGGGAATCGTATGTGTTTCATATAAATGAGTACTTTTGAGTTTGTATTAACAAGATTTTACTGAACACAATATAACCTATAAAGAGACCAAAAAATCCTTACCAGCCTTGAATACCAATAAGCCAGCTTATGCCCAAAGACATATATCAATTGCTAAATGGAGGTAACCATACCACCAAGCAAATCACCAGCTATTGGGTCTAGTCAGTATCGGCAGCCATACCAAATGGCGGACAATACTGATCCAATAAATTAAAGCAAACAAATTAAAGCTGAAAATACACCAGTTACTGTGTAATCATTACAGTATCTGTTCTTCCTGATGCAAACCAAACAGACTGCATGAACTTAGAAGATAATTCACACCAAGATGACCAGATTCTAGAATTATTCATTGACAAGGAGATTGATACAGGGAATCATACTTTCCAAAGAAGGGGAAAACATAAATTTGAGTAATACAAACCTTCCGCCTCTCGAAAACAAATTGAGGGCTCTACTAAATCTAAATAATGCTTAACTACTTAGTGGAACTGTAGTGGCTATTGTAATTTTAGTGATATCTGAAATCTCTCACAATATGATCCTGTCACCTTCTGCCTACAGGAAACCAATCTGACTCCACATATAACTGTTTTCCCTCCCCGAAACTACATAATTCATCTGCAAGATCATGTTGCACACAATCTAAACAAACTGGCATATGGAGGGGATAGATTGATAATCAACTCTCAGATATCCTCGAAACCAATCCCACTAAAAATAAACTTTGAGACAGTTGCAAAACAAGTCGATTTTAACTTTGATTTAACTATAGAATCATTATACTTGCTCAATACCCTAAATATAAGCGATGATAACTTACAAGAATTAGTTGTTTATTTGGTTTTTAGGAGCAATAGCAACTAAGGCCATAATGCTCCGGTGATAGGCGGTGGTCATTTTCTGACCGTTCCGCATCCTCTGTATTTGGTGGTCGCGGGCTCGAACCCCAGTCTAATCAAGAAGCTTGTGCTATGCACTGCTGCTCCTGCCGACCTGGTTACGGAAGCACCACAAGAATTAGTGGTAGAGCTTCTTCAATCCTGCTACATCCTAGGAGACCTCAACAATCACCATCTACTATAGGGAAATCAAAGCCTGAACAAACGTGGACAGACTATGAAAAAATTACTTGACCAACACAATCTGATAAACCCTAAATAATGGAGCATAGATTTATGTGTCTTCCTACAGATCTGTTTCGGCTGCTGATATCTCTCTATGCTCAGCAACAATATGTCCTTTATTTGGATGGACTATTAGTAGCAATAAAATGGGTAGTAACCATTATTGCTATGATGTGCCACATTGATACAAGCATTCTTTCCCCACTTTTCTAACTGAATTTCCAAATGGACTTTTTCAAAGATACTGGAAGAATGTCCATAAACTTAGTTGTAGAATGTATCCAACCAAATACTACAGGCAGCAGACCAAGTGATTCCGAAACAATTCAAAAAGTATTAACGTGCTCAAAGGTGGTGTGGTGGAATAACGAATGTAATTCATCTAAAAAAAGAGAAAAACAGAGCATGAAACAGCTTCAAGAACTTTTTTTTTTTTTTTTTTTTTTTTTATGAAAACCCCAAACACAAGAGGTATTAGAATCTATAGTACAGTCAGTCCTCATATAGCACGATAGTTGTGTTCCTAGAAACTCTCGTGCAATATAAACAACAGGCCTTATGGGAAAAATGGGGTTAGGTGCTGACCACCCAAGATTCAACACACATTTGTAACGAAAACTACAAAACACAATAAATAATCATAATAAAATACTTAGGTATTTTATTACGACTATTATGTAATAAAATATTGCTACTGCTTTTGCTTCTATCGTAAGCAAACTTGTTTTTCGTTTGATTTTCTATCCAAACAGATGAACAGCCATTCCATCTCTTCCAATTCTTTGTGTCTTAATCTAATGGATTTTAATTACACTTGTTTTTATTTTCTCTGCGTTCTTTGTAATTCTCGGCGTCACCTCATTTAGGCCTGTAGCACGTGCAATATCACATGGTCTTTCATTTCGCTCAAAGTGTTTCACAATTTCATATTTTTTTTCTCAATTGACAGAGCCGGACTGGCCCATAAGCCTTACCGGGGAAAACCTGGTGGGCTGGAGGCCGGTGTGATTTTGGCCATAAATGCTAATATGAGGCCACTACAACTTTTCCCGGGTAAGAATTTTTGGCCCAGTCTGCCTCTGTTTATCGATATTGCTTTTCTTTTTCTCTCTGAATCTGTAGTGTCTTCACCAGGATGCTTCCTTTTCACACCTTTTAAGTATTTAACCCATTTTTAGGAAATAAAGCACAATTACAAAATGAGGAGACACTTGATACACACGCACAACAGCTGTGCGTGTGTAGCAACTGAATAAAAAACACCGAAGGCAGAGACACTTTGAACACCTCACTAGCTCACATTTTACTAAAGCACATTTCTGGGGGTTACTACCATAAAACAATAAAAACAATTTCCAGCTGCGTTTCTGCTAGTGGAATCTGTTATAAACTGGTAGTAAACTCGATCTAATTGCATTTGCAATAATATCGATAGCTGGAATTGTGTGGGTTTTTATGCTATTATGGTGAAATGTGTTTCCCCTTCATTGATATAAAAAACATAAATACATTTTCAGAATCTTCTCTTCATTCCTATCGTATTGTGTTCAGTTGGGGTGATTCCGCATTCGACTGCCATTTCTTGTAAAAACAAAGGCGAATTGTGCATAAGCGAATTCGGTTCGTGTTATATACGATATCATTCCCCTATTTATAAATCGTGTATGATCAAATTCATGAAGTGTAAACACGTGTTATACGAGGACTGACTGTACTTAGTACCGTGCTTCGGTTGGAGGTTGAGAAGGTATTTGTTGACATTAGACTTGAACTTCTGCAGACTGTAATTTTCAGGAAAGACATATGAAGGAAGGTTGTTCCAGAAAACAGCAGTTGAGTGAATAAACGAGGAAGATGAAAAGTTGGTTCTGTGAGTTTGAAGTTGGACAGTAAATGGATGTTGGCTGGTGGCTGCACATGTTCAGACTATTTTGAAAGAGAGAGCAGGAATTATAGAAGCCAATTCAGAAGAATAGTGCCCATGGAAGTATCTGTAGAAAAGACATGCATCAGAAACAGTACGTCTATGAGGCAGCGAGTGGAGAGACTCTGTTAGAGATGAGTCATTAATTAACCTAACTGCCCTCTTCTGGGAATTTAGAAGCCTGAGAAAGGTTTTGGTGGCACCACGCCAGATGTGGAAACAATATTCCATGGTAAAGTGGATTTGTGATTTGTACAGAGTGAACAGCTGTTTGAAAGAAAAGTAACACTGAGAGCAAAAGAGAAAACCAAACATTTTAGATGCAGAGGAAGCAATACAGTAAACCCGCCCGTTATTCGTGGTTTCGCGTATTCACGGTCGCTGATTTAATATAAAATGAAACCTAAAAAAATGTGAATTTTAAAGCGCTGTGAACATTTTTTGCCATAAAAAACATGGGTGGGGTTAAAATCATCTTTCCCGGTCAAAACAGCGTTCAGTGGGTGGGGGGGGGACAAAATCGCGAGCGTGGATGTTTCTCGCTAATGATCGTTCAGTGTGTGCTATGCGATTGTCATGGAAGGTTTCGTCGTTTGCTTTTAAATTACATGCTTATAAATTGAATAAATTTATCAATTTATAAATTGATATGCTTACAAAAGTGAAAAATCTACCGTTTTGCAGTGTGTTAGTGAAAACAGACTTTTTCGAGTGTGCTAATGGAAGAAAGTGACTTTATTGTGGACAAGCTCTTTTCTAACCCCTACAAAAATATGGCTACGAATAACAAGGGAATTGTGAAAAGATCAAAGGTGATGACTTTAGCGAGTAAAATTCAGATATTAAACAAAATTTCTAATGATGAAAGTGTCTTGTCAGTCGCAAAACATTATAAAATCAATAAGTCAACGGCATGATCAATCAAGAAATCAGAAGAAAAAATCCGCCGTACTGTCCGTGAAAACATGCTAATTGCTTCAAAAATTTGCTCTGTAAAGTTTTCAAGTGATGTTAAATTAGAAAAAGGCTTTAAATCTGTGGATAGAAGACTGAACTCAAAATAAAATTCCATTAAGTTCACTCATCATTCGTGAAAAGGCAAAACACCTTTTTCAACACTAGCGAAACTGGCGAGATAAGTTTTTTAGCTATAGCAAAAGTGCTGGATTGAAAGATTTGTGTGAAATTTCTAATAAACATTACAATTTAATATTAAATTGTTTCTTATTTTCATTTTGATGCCTTATGCTTGCATTTCACTATATACTGTCTATGTACATAGTCATATTATGAAGGTACATATAATATATACATAGACAAAATTTTAGACTAGTTTTTCTTATATATTTCATACTTTGGAACGGAACCCCTTTATTACTATGGGAGCCATAACTCGGTATTCGTGTCATTTCTCAGGAACGTAACCCCTGAGAATAGCGGGGGTTTACTGCATTCGTAATGTGCTTGTGCCAAGAGAGATTAGAAGTCAGGGTAATCCCAAAAAGAGAGATATCAACTTGCCTAGAAATCGGAGTGTCTCCAAAGATAAGCATAGGAGCAGAAGAATCCCTTTTGTGAGATATAAGACAAGACTGAATTTTAGAAGGACTGAAATCAACTAAGTTGTCTTTGTCCCACTGGAGAATTACCTGGAGATTGGCATTTAAGGAATCGGTAGCAGATATTCGGGAAGTCGAAGCTGATTGAGCAGGACAAGGTTTCTCAAAATCGAAAGTGGAATGGAATATGCTATCATCAGCAAAACTATGGATAGGATTTACAGTCAATGGAAGGTCATTAATATACAAGAGGGAAAAAGTGGGGGAAAGAACTGAACCTTAGCGACGCCAGCATTAGTGGAGAAGTTAGAAGGCAGAAATCCACCTACTATCAGCCTGAGTGAGCAATCAGAGAGAAAACTGGATAACCAATTAGGAAAAACAGTTGGCAAACTGTAAGATGGAAACTTCTTTAGAAGACATTTATGCCAAACACGATCAAAAGCCTTTGAGATGTCAAGAGCAACTGCTTGTATTTCACCGAACATTTCCGTTGAGTTTGTCCATAAATGGGTGACAAAAGTCAGGATATCACCAGTGGATCGACCCTGATGGAATCCATACTGGCTATCATTGATTAGACGGAAGGTTTCTAGGTAGTTTAAGAATTGGCAGTTAATTGATTTCTCCATTACTTTAGAAAGAGTAGAAGTAATTGCAATGGGATGATAATTGGTTGGGAGGGATTTGTCACCCTTTTTGGGAACTGGCTGAAAATGAGTAAATTTCCAAGCAGAAAGGAAAAGAACAGGAGTAAGTTCAGGAGCACAGGTTTTGAGAACAAGTGGAGAAATACCATCAGGACCTGGAGGTTTCTTAGCATCAAGATTCGTGAAAATCCTTCTGACATCCTTTTGATGGAAGACCACAGGAGGCATTGAATGGAGTGTGTTGGGAATGGTGGGAGGTGTTTTACCAAGATCATTAATACAGTGGCAGTGATCAGCGTACTGATGTGGGATTTACTTCAAGATATAATTACCATCGGGGGATTTTACTTCCGTAAAGGTGAGTACAGTGGTCTCAGACAGTTTTTAAATTCTGTACAGTGGGATCAATTGACGATGTTACCAACAGTAAATTCTAAGTGGGAAGCATTCAAGGAATTAATCGTGAAAGCTACTAAAAGTTTCATACTATTAAGAAATATTGTTCGATGTTTAGGCCTAAATGGTTATCAAATGAACTAATGAGACTGTGACAGAGAAGAAAAATGCGTGGGATGCATATAAATTATCAGACGACACAGAAATCTATGGCAGATATAAGCTAGTCTGTAATCAAATCACAAAGGAGGTTAGGCAGGCAAAGGCATATTACGAGAAATCTTTGGCAAAGGATGCTAAGAAAAACAGCAAGGATTTCTTTACTTATATAAACTCTAAAAGGAAGGGGAGGAATCAGATTAGTCCACTTGATATCGATGGTTCGACTGTTGATGATCCTGTCAGATAGCAAACAAACTGAATGAGTATTTTGCATCTACATTCACACATGAGGAGTTATTAAGGTTTGAAAATGCCAGAAGGTTATCAAATTGTAGCAGTGTGCTTAATGATTTTGTAATAACTGAGAGCAAAGTGGAGGAGAAATTGTTGAAGTTAAACATAAGAAAAGCACCTGGGATGGACGAGGTCTATCCAGTTATATTAAAGGAGGCGGCAAAGGAAGTAAGCAAACCCTTAGCCATAATTGTGAGAACATCCTTGGACTCAGGGGAGGTCTCCACGGACTGGAGATGTACAAATGTATCCCCAATTCACAAAGGGGGATCGAGGGGTGACACGAGTAATTACAGACCAGTTAGTTTAACTTCTGTTCCGGGGAAAAATAATGGAGTCAATGGTTAAAGATGCATTGCAGAATCATCTCGACAAGACTGCAGCGATAATTCAGACACAGCATGGGTTTGTTAAGGGAAAGTCTTGTCTGTCAAATTTGATTTGATATTATGATGTGGTTACAAAGGAACTGGATGAAAAAATAATTTTGATATCATATACTTGGATTTCAGGAAAGCTTTTGACACTGTTGTGCATGGAAGACTACTGTACAAATTGGATTAGAATGGTATTAAGGGTTAGTTGCTACAATGGATAAAAGGATGGTTGAGTAGCAGAAGACAGATGGTTGTAATTATTGGGCGCTGCTCTTATTGGACTAATGTTATTAGTGGAGTCCCACAGGGCTCAGTGTTGGGTCCACTGTTGTTTTGTATATTTATCAGTGATATTGATGAAGATATATCAGGCTTAGTGTCGAAGTTTGCAGATGATACAAAGGTTAGCAGGGTTGTTAATGACAGTAATGGCAGTGTGCTACTGCAATAGGATCTAGAAAATTTGCATATGGGTAGAAGTAACTCCAGAGAAACGTACCAACTGTGTGGTACTACGCTTAAGGTGGTAGAAAATGAAAAAGACATGGGAGTAATTGGGCAGTTAGATATGAAGTTTTCTGAGCAATGCAGACAGTCTGCCAGGGCAGGTCATGGGGTTTTGTCAATGATATATAAGAATTTTGCTAGCAGGGAAAAGGAGGTAATTATCCCTCTGTATAAGGCAATGGTCAGGCCACGCCTTGAGTACTGCGTACAGGTCTGGAGGCCTCATTTTAGGAAGGATGTAGATTTACTTGAGCGTGTACAGAGAAGGGCAACAAGATTGGTGAGGGGAATGAAGGGATCCTCCTACCAAGAGAGGCTTAAGTTCTGCAAATTGCAGTGGCTGGTGACTAGGCACCTGCGCGGTGATCTGATTGAGGTATATAAGGCCTTGAATGGTTTGAGCAAGCTGAATTCTGATGGGATTCTTCCACTTGTTCAGATTGCAAACCTAAGGGAGCATAAATTCAAATTGAGGAAAGACAGATTTAGAACAGATGTACGGAAATTTGCCTTTAGCCAGCGGGTGGTTAATTGATGGAGCAAACTTCCATCTGTCGTTGTGGAAGTTGATAGGTTAAATAATGAAGGAGAAACTGGACAAACATTTAGAGCGATATGTTTTGTAAATTTTTTTTTTTTGGTTGATGCTGCATAAGCTCATACACTTGCTTTCTTGCATCACATACCACCACCACTACTGCATGAGTTGGTTGTTGTTATGGGAGTTTAATGGCACATAAGCCTACATGATTTGAAAGAAAAATGGGATGCTAGCAGGTCAGCTTTATCCTTGTCCGAAGTGACAACAGAACCATCTGGTTTTCACAGAGGTGGGAGCAGAGATGGGCAAAACTTGCTTGTTTGTTTGTTTTTTGGTTTTTAGGAGCATTAGCAATTAAGGCCGTATTGCTCCAGGATATGCAGTGGTCATTCCCTGACCTTTCCGCATCCTCCGTATTTGGTGGTGACGGACTTGAACCCAGGTCTAATCAAGAAGCGTGTGCAACACACTGCTGCTCCTTCCCACCTGGCTACGGCAAAGGTTGCGGCCAATAGCTTTGGTAATAGAAGAGAATGCTCGGCTACCATTAGAAAAAGACACAATATGGCCCCAGCAGCCTATGTGTCGTTAAACTCAATAACAACAACAACAACCATTAGAAAGTAACAAGTTTTCCACTCTTAGCCTGTTCAAAATCTAGTTTGGACTGATTAATAGTTGTTTTGCAATTGTTGCGAGCATTGGTGTAGGCAGAAAATGAAACAAGATTTGGAAACAAGCCAATTACGATATGCAACATTCTTCTCTTGAACAGACTTAGCACATTTATTTATTATAAAACCAAGGTTTAGATAAAGGACGAGATTTTAAAATGGAATGTGGGATAAAGGATTACATTCCTATTAGGATAATTTCGTTTCTCTGACATGATCTGAGCAAACGTTGACATCAGAAATTTTAAAACAATAGTCTGACCAAGGAAAAGAAGAAGAAAAATCTCACAGGTCATCCCATTTTGCATTCTTGTAATGCCAAACAACACGAGGTTGGGAATAACCATGAGATAAAGGCTCCATTGGAGAAGAGACAATCACCAAGTTGTGATCTGAGGTGCTAAAAGGACCACTCACTTTGACTGTGTACTTAGAAAGGTTGTTTGTGAGAAAAAGATGAAGCGAGTTGGCTGTATGGTTAGGATTGTCCCGTATTCTTTTAGGTAAATGAACAATGAACGTGCAAGGTCATTAGTAATTGCAGAAGTCTCAGCATCTTGACCAGCTGGGTCGGTGTGACTAGAAAACGGAAGCCAGCTGGAGTTATGAACATTAAATTCACCAAGGAAAATTACCTCACTGTTAGGAAAGTTGGACTGGAGAAAGTCAAGCTGCAAAGAGAGGAAGTCGAAGAGCTCCAAGTGATTAGTGGAGTAGGGAGAACGGTAGAGACAACAGATAAATTTGACACAATGAGGTAGAGAAATTTTAAGCCAGAGAAGATCGAAGAGAGGCGATTCCAAATTACTAAATCTCTGACAGGGAATATTGGAATGGACATATGCACAAGTACCACCTTTGAGGTGAAAGGAAGAATATGGTAAGAATATTCCCAGATCCTTGACATAATGTGGCCTTGAAAATGCCCCCCACATACACACTACTCGGACTCTCTCCAGTCACTCTCTGCCAGAGTAGAGGTAGCAAGATTATACACTAGCTGATCCAGAAGCCTCCCAAAGAGTTACCAATAGGTTCAGTCTGCTCCGGTGTACTAGTTAGTACACCGGACCAGACTGGTGTACTAACTAGTGGCCGTACTGCGAACACCATTTTAGAGCATTACCTTTTAAATGTAAGAAAGATTGGATCTCGCCGTGATGTCCATCATAACCTCAAAAGTCATCAGTCATACTGCATGATGGAAGGGTTGACTGGAACTTAGCTCTGGAGACTTAAAATGCATTCCACCATTTCAAGCCTCCGATAAGCTAAGTGGTGGTATTGCACTGGTTGATGAGAGTCATCTACCACCTGAGTGGCAGCATTCTTCCATGTGGTTTGGGTGCCACACCTTGACCCCTGCTTACATTGGTTCACACCTGGGTGGTCACCCACAGTGTGCTTGTACACGAGGGTTATATCCAGGATTACTAACAGTCCCACCATCGTGAAGGTGTAAGCAGATTATTTCGCTGTCACAGACTGTCCGAGTGACTGATATTTGGGTGACTTGAGTGTCACGCAAATATCAGTTCCATCAGTGTTTTAGACTCCCAGGTTGCAAGTACAGCTTGTCTGGTATATCTGAGAGAATGTCTGTGACAACCTGAAGGACCAACTGCATACAATTAATCAAATCTGATTTTCTTTAAACAGGTTTGGCCAAAGCAAAGCATATTAGAGATACTAGCAGTAATGCGGACTTGAACCATGGTCACTCAAGCGCTTGAACTTATGTACCCATGTATTATAATACTCTCTTCTCTTTACAAAGAGAGAGTATTCGCTTCCAAAATTACAAAAATGCAAACGATGTGGGCCGAAATACAAACAAATGTACTCAAAACGTCCACCTTCCCTTGCTCACTTGTAACATTTGTGATGATACCAAACCAGTGGAGATTGCAAATAATTTAGGCAAATTGTTCATGAAAATTTCAGCTACATTTTACTTACCCCATTTTCAGGCATACAAAGCACAAACTTAAAAAAATTTCATCAATTTTGAATCGGTATCTAGTGCTGCATACAATCTCCCCTTCACAATCACAGAATTGCACTGTGCTCTGGCCTCCACCAAACTCAGTGCAGATGGAATATATTATATCATGATAGCACAATTTACTGAACCAGTTCATAAGACACTTACTTCTCTACAACAGAATATTCAAAGGAAATACCTTCCCAGAGAAATGGCATCATCCTTATGTTTTAGCATTTCTGAAACAATGAAAACATACCTACAGATCTGCAAAACGACCAACCTATTACACGGACCATCTCCATGAGCAAAATCATGGAGAAGTGAACAATGCCTGGCTTACCTAGTTTCTAGTTCAAAATGACCTCCTAAAGCCAGTGCAGTGCTGCTTCCGTGAAGGCAGATCCACTCTTGACCTGTTAATTAGGGCAGAACTAAACATCTGTGAGGCTTTTGTATGAAAAGAACACCTTGACATTGTTCCCTTTGACACAGCTTGGAGATATAGTATAATGCAAAACCTATATAATTTGGGACTACGTGAACATCTGCCACAGTTTATTGGAAACTTCCTACATCACCACTCATTTCAAGTTAGAGTTCACAATCATTTATCTTCATATTTTATCCAGGAAGAAGGGGTCCAAAAAGGTTCAGTGCTAAGTGACACCCTATTTAACATGATAATGAATTCAATAACACAGGACCTACCACAAACAATATCCACTACCCTGTATACCACTGACTTTGGTATCTCCCGCCATTCCCCTAATATGCAAAAGATGGAAAGACTGTTGCAAAGTGTCATCAACAAAGTTGTCAAATGATTCCAAAACAATGGTCTTCCCCTCTCTCACCAAAACACTTTTGGGATATACTTTTATAGGAAGCATATCCTACATTCAGACCTGGAACTTTGACTAGAAAATCAAATCGTTCCTAGTGTCTGCTTTCTCGGTGTAGTTTTTGATCAAAAACTTACTTTTTTTGAACTAAGAAACTAAACATTGAAGAGTGCTGTCTGGCACAACATAGGGAACCAACTGTTACACAGTACTGCATTTATACCTTGCATTAATATGGTCATGCCTAGACTACAGCTCTACAGTCTGCAGCTTTGCTAGGCCAAGCACTTTATGTTGGCTTGATCCTGTACACCACAGCAGTCTTTGTCTTGCACTACGGGTATACCATACATAACCAGTTCAAAGCTTATATGCCAGAGCAAATGAAACCTCCTTGCATCTACGCAGACAAATACTTTTGTTAAAATACACAGCAAAACTCAAAAGGGAAACCAAACCACAAAACTTGGAATGGACTTTTCTTCTCTCCCAAATGGGGAAACCTTTACAAAGCTTACCCATCGACAGGGATATACCTTCATTCACTGATCACTGACTGGCAAATTGAGTTAGGTAAGATACAGTTCTGGCTTCAGTTCTGCAAATTGAAGTGTCTGGAGACTACACATATGTGGTGAGATCTGATTGAGATGTTTAAGACTTTTAATGGATTGAATAAACTCCATGCCAATGGAATTGTGTTCCTCTTGCTTATACTATACATCTGAGGGGGGCATTAATTCAAATTGAGTAAAGATGGTTGCAGATGTTGTGCAGAAGTTTGCCTTCAGCCAGTGGAATATTGATTTTTGGAACAAACTCCCACCTGGTGTGGATAAATTCAAAGAAGAATTAGACAAATTGTTAGAGCTGGGTGGATTGGTGATACGAGGAGAAGTCCTTAATATGCTGTTTAATTTTGCTTTCTTGCATCATTTGTTACTACAAGCAATTATTAGCAATACACAATTTATTAATACAGGTGACCCCTGCTTAATGCTGATAATTCGTTCCGTAAAAACAGAGCGCTAAGTGAATCCGCGCTTAGCGAGCGCCGCATTCCCATAAGATAACATACGTATTTGTGAGTTGCAGTCGGTGCCATAGGATATTTCCTAATCAATAATAAACAGTAGTGAAAAGATACACAAATGTTGGTCAAAATATTCTGCCTTACATACGTATATAATTATGTGGTAACTACATACGTATCAAAATTAAACTTAAAATTCCAATTAAAATCATGAATTTAATTGATCTAAATTGATAAATTTAATCATGAAAAATGTGTCGAATTCGGGTTGAACTTTGCTAGGAACTCTTCCAAATAAACTAAAAGGGGTATTAATTTTAAATCCCCCGCAGCGTTACCACCCAACAATAAAGCCAACCGATCCTTCGCCGCTTTGAAACCTGGCATGTTTTTTCCTTCTTTCAATATGAAACTTCTTTTAGGCATTCGTTTCCACAAAAGTCCTGCTTCATCTATGTTAAAAACTTGTTGAGAAGTATAACACATGATACCCCTCTTCAATAATTTTAACAAGTTCTTTTTTGAAAGTTGCGGCTTCTTGGATTTTAAATCTATTTAACCAGCTCTACTAGTTTTAAATGGTTCCAAATTTTTTTTTTATATTTTAGGTGAGTTTTCTTCATTTCATTATATTGGCTAATCTCTCTCTCTCTCTCTCTCTCTTTTTTTCCCTTTTATAATATTTAACTTAACTGAATTCTGCATTGGATATTATCTTCAATAAAATTAGTTAAAGTCTTTCCATTTCAATCCTAATAGCCGGCCTAGCCCTAGTTGCTTGCAGTGGAACAGCTATCTTTCCCACTGCTAAAATTAATTCTTTATGTGTTTTTTATAATTGTTCGTACAGTTAAACTTGCAAGTCCTAAATTATGGCACACATCCGCTTGTCTTTGACCGGAATCGATTCGCTTCAAGATGTCTAATTTAATTTTCAAATTCAGTCTTTTTCTTACATTTATAGTCTTCGTACTGCTAGACATTGT
Source organism: Mastigoproctus giganteus (assembly GCF_048544385.1). Classification (NCBI taxonomy): domain Eukaryota; kingdom Metazoa; phylum Arthropoda; class Arachnida; order Uropygi; family Thelyphonidae; genus Mastigoproctus; species Mastigoproctus giganteus. Next base: position 93,777,031 of record NC_143584.1, on the reverse strand, counting down.
TGCTTTTTCATTCTTATCGGCCATTATTAACTCTTCAAAAATGTAACTGCGTTGGTTGCATTAATTATGATACAATGTTCAAGTAAACTGTCCATTACGCACGATGTCTAATACTGTACTGAGTGATGACTAGACTTCGGATAAATGCATATAATGCAAATATTACAAGCAATATACTTGATCATTTTTTAAAATGTTGATCTCGGAACTACGTAACAAGTCACTGTACTGCAATTAAATTAGCGTGCAAGAAAATTTCGCTGAGCATGGGAAAATTTCTTAAGTCGGCGTGGAAAACGTTTTAATGCTGTTTCGATATTCATTTTCAGGCTATCAACTCCATCAAATGAAACAATTTCGTTAAATATGCCAAAAATGCAATCCGTAAAAGAGCGTTATAGTCAGATATGGGTTATAATATAAGAACAACGTTATAGAGAATCAGCGTAAAGCGAACCGCATTATAACGGGGGCCTGCTGTACTTATGAATACAGTCCATTCCGGTTATTTGGGACACATCGGGACTAGTGCATTTTGGCCCGATTAAGCGGCTGCCCCAATTATCCGAAGTTTCACATAAATAGTTAAAAATACAATGTACTCCCCCCTTTACAATTGGTTCACTGTACAATCAAATCACGTTATGATGGAGTCACCATAGTAAAGTACCATTCACTATACAATGTGCAGTAAGCACCCGTCATTGTGATCACATTTGTGAATTGAATTTTAATTCTATTAAACAGCGATTCTAATTAGTGAAAATAGGAGGAATATTATCCACAGGCTATAAAAGCAGAGATATATTAAGCACAAATTTATTACCTTACCAATTAAAAAACTAAATGAAACATGAAAATCGGAAGAATATACGTGATCATCGGAATAATTAATATGTACTATAATATGTACATACTAACTAGTTGACATTTCTGTTCACTGACATTTGTGGGTGGGGGTTAAAATTTAAAACAGTAAAAAGATAAGCAATCAATAACAAAGAACACGGCACACACACAAATTGCAAGTAACACGATAACGCGCAAGTGAGTAACGAGTTACAAAGCTTTAAAAATACGAATAAAGAGAAGATCTGAAAATTAATTTTTTTATATGATTGAAGATTTTATGAAAGTGTAAACACATTTAACCATAATAACCCACAGAATTCCAGCTGTCGGTGTTATTGCAAATTCAGTAAGATTGAGTTTACTGTCAGTTTATGATAGATTTCACCAACAGAAAAGCCCAATAAACAGGTGACTGCTAATGGTTTTTATTGTTTTATGGTTGTGACCTCCAGTGCTGTGGTCTCCTGCCCCGATTAAACGGCATGCTGTCCCAATTAAGCGAAGTAAACCCTGGCTATTTTCTCGATTGGTTTCTGTTTTTTAAGATTTGCCCCAAATAAACGACTGCCCCGATTAACTAGTGGCCCAAATAACTGGAATCCACTGTATTAGTAAATTTTAAAAAAAATTCAAGTATTTAGAACAAAATGTTGTGGTTTTTTTTTTTTTTTTTAATTTATTCCTATTTATCAAGATACTTGGTCATACTGAAAATGGCAGTGATCATCGAAACACCTATTGCTCCACATCACAAATAGTCATCTGTACATTTGAAAGCTATCTAAGAAATGAAATAAAGATAAATTTCACTTTACACAGTTTGAAGTGCTTGAAGTTTCACTATTTTCTATTTTGAATTATCTGTGCATAGGCCGTATGTTGCACTGTATATAGTTAATAGTATTGGAAAACTGATAAAAGGCAAAATGTTTATACAGCAGCAGCAAAAAAATAATAATAATAATAATAATTTACCCATTCCCTCACATAATTTCTCCATTACTTTAAATTTATTCAAATTGCTCACTTCCACAAAACAAGGTGGTAATTTATTCCAACAATCAATTACTCTGACTGAAGACAAATTTCCATATGGCTGTGCTTTTTCTTTTCTTTTTTTTCCCCCATTATGTTCCCTTTTTGTTTGTTAACCTAACTGTCCTTACTGACAAAGTTCTTGTATGTCATAAACAGAACTTGTGAGCCATTCTCATAATCAGCAGCCTGTGTGCATTGCTAAGAGAATTTCTTGCCTGCAAAACTACTGGTTGGTCATTTTTATTAACTGTCTTGAGTTGGGTGCTAGAGGAGAATTTCAGAATACCTTTACAGCAGTAATCTCAAAAGCCATGAATGCATATATATACAAAGGGTACTAGGAAAGTTTTGCAATATGACGCAACAATGAATCACAGGAAGCTGCTTGTTGCTGCATGTTGAGACATGTTCATACGTGCATAGTAGCAGCCGCGCCAAGTCGATGGGCTCAGTTATTCATTAGTAGTGAGAGTGTAAAGTGCTTGCGATGGCATCGTGGTCACGAAATGAGATAAGGACAGTTTTGCGGTATAATTTCGTGCATGGTTTAACCATAGACCAGTGCTTAGAAGAAATGACTCTTGCACTAGATGATGATTGTCCACATCGTACAACGATATTCAGGTGGTATAGAGAATTCCAAAGGGGAAATTTCACTCTGGAGGATTCTGAGAGGCTGGGAAGGCCACGAACGTCAGTTATGGAGGAAAACGTTACTGCTGTGAGGAAAATGCTTGACAAAAACAGACGAGTGACCTACCAACAGATAGAGGATACTTTGGGCCTAAATGCACCAGCAATTCGTTTGATTCTGCAAGATCATTTGCACGTGAAGAAACTTTGTTCTCTCTGGGTGCCGCATCAACTGACTGAAGAGCAGATGACACGACGTGTGACTTGGTGCCGGGAGATGTTAAAAAAGTTTGATAAGGGACAATCTCGGTATGTGAACAACATCGTGACAGGTGACGAGACTTGGCTGTACTATTACGATCTGCCGACCAAGGCTCAAAACAAAGTTTGGGTCTTTGATGATGAAGACACACCTGTAATTGTCAGAAAATCCCGATCTGTAAAGAAGAAAATGATAGCTGTATTTTTCAAATCGAGTGGAATTGCGGAACGTGTCGTTTTGGACACGCAGAAGACAGTCACAGCTAAGTGGTATACTGAACAATGCCTGCCTAAAGTCATTGGATCTATGAAGAACCTGCGGCCAAAGTCAAGAATGGACACCTGGTACCTCCATCACGAAAATGCTCCAGCTCACCGCGCCAAAGCCTGCACCGAATATTTGACCACGACAGGACTGAAACTTCTCGAGCACCCTCCCTACAGTCCAGACCTTGCTCCCTGCGACTTTGCACTGTTCCCGCATGTGAAAATGAAGCTAAAAGGGAGGCGGTTTTCCAGTGATGAGGACCTTCTACGGGCTTGGGACAATGAGTGTGCTTTACTCCTTAGTGAAACTTGGCAGAACTGGTTTAACGATTGGTTTCGGAGGATGGAGAGGTGTATTGAATGTAAAGGAAATTACTTTGAAAAAATTAAATAAACAAAGCTGTATTGCAAAACTTTCCTAGTACCCTTTGTATATACACACACCATTAAAAAAATGTGGTAGAATGAGAATGCCAAAATGTATGAATAAGGAGCTGGCCAGTTTAATGGAACAGGAAAAAAATGCACAAAAGAGTTAAAATGATGAAAAGCGCTGATGCCTACAACATGTGGTGATGAGAATAATACCATAGAAAGGGTTAATCTAGCAAAGCCTCATTATGAGAAAACACTGATTAAGAAATCAAAGGTCAAGGGAGACAAGGAGTTTTTCCCATATGAAAAATTCCTTGGACAAGAAAACAAATCAGATTGGACCCCTACACAATGGTTATGGGAGGAAAGTTATAGATAACTCAGCCGATAGTCACCTGTTCAATAGAGTTATAGTATTGGAAAAAAGAAAGTGCATTGAACCTTATGATTAACTATGAGTGTCATTGGACTTGCAGGTGCCAGTATATCGCCAATACATCAAGTTTCATCAAGAGTGAAGTAATAAATGTTGCTCAGTCTGACTTTAGTGATAGGAAAATTATCAAGGTGATGATTAAGAGTGCAGTTTAGAGTTATCTAGATAGAAATGTTTTTTTGAAGAAATCAGTATCTTCCCAGAATCCCAAAAAATTTTTGAAAAGGAAAAGTCTTGTTAGCAACTAATCTGTTTAGTTGAAAGAAGCATTTGCGAGTTCAATGTAGGAAATAATTTTGATATCGTTTATTTGGATTATAGCAAGGTATTTGACTCTGTCCCACACAAAAGGTTAAGCTGGAATTTGTTGGGATCATGGATGGGAGACAGAGGAACACACATTGAAAAACCACTGCCCTAGCTAGTTCCAAATCCTGGGTATTTTTCAATCTATAATAACATATTGTCAGTATATCTTGAAAACCTTTATTTACAGACTCATTTTCTTCTGCATTATTTGCCACTCTTTAACACACACTCGTAAAATTGTGTAAATTCACACCATCCTCTTTAAAAAATTGTACAGAACATAAAGTTTGAAAACCTGTGGACAAAGAAATTGAAATGAAATACTAATTTTGTATATTTAGAAAGTCGTTAATGAAGAAAGATTATTCACGGAAATAAACAACAGAATAAATAAATCAGTTAGTATAGAAAGCTATACTGATTCAGGGGAAAAGAAGGCAAATTAACTGCTTAAAAATGGTTTTTAAATCTACATGATCTTATTTAATTCCAGAATCATAAGGAACTGCTACAAAATGTGTTCACTGTATACGTGGTATGTGTGTATACACCATTCATGCAATGGTGCAAACAGTTTTTTAGTCCAGGAGAATAGAGATCCCACAGCAGTGAGATCATACTTTCATCTAAGAGACCTCAAATTCATCATTCAAATTATCATGCATTGAGTAGAAGGTAATTTAAGTTTCAGCACATTTAAAATTAATGAGTTGTTTTAGTGAGTGTCAAAAATTCAACAGACTTTACAAAATGTTAAAAGCAGCTTTCAGAAAAGATGCTATGTATCATTTGGTGATTTGCAAAGTTTAGAGAGGGCCAATTGCATGTCAAAAATGTTCCTCAATTTGATTGCTTTCAACTTTAAAAATCAGTAATTCAATCAGCTATGTTCATGACTTGATCAGGGGTGACTGATGTTTAAATATCCACTAAGTAGATGAGGAAATTGGTATTTCTTATGAGATACCAATTAACAATCAGCCATTGTTATTTTCGGTATTTATCAGTGATACTGATGAAGGTATATCAGGGTTAATGTCTAAGTTTGCAGATGATACAAAGGTTGGCACAGTTGTTAATGATAGTATGCTACTGCAAGAGGATCTGGAAAAGTTGAGTAGATGGGCTGAGAGGTGGCAACTGAAGTTTAACATTGACAAATGTAAGGTACTGCATATGGTAGCAGTAACCCCAAGTAACGTACCAACTGGGTGGTACTACACTCAGGGTAGTGGAAAAAGAAAAGGACCTGGGGTTAATTGTGCAGTCAGATATGAGGGTTTCTGAGCAGTGCAGACAGGCTGCATGAGTAGCTCATCGTGTTTGTCAGTGATATACAGGAATTTTGCTAGCAGAGATTGAAGAGGTGATTGTCCTCTTGTATAAGGCAGTGGTCAGGCCACACCTTGAGTACTGTATACAGGTCTGGAGGCCTCATTTTAGGAAAGATATAGAGCTGCTGGAACAAGTACAGAGAAGGGCAACAGGTTTGTGAGTGTAACAAAGGGTTGGTGTTACTAAGAAAGGCTTAATATCTGCAAATTGCAGCTTCTGGAGACTAGACAACTGCAAGGTGATCTAATTCAAGTGTATAAGGCATTGAATGGTTTGAGCAAGCTCAATGATAATGGGATTCTTCCTCTTGCTCAGATTACTCACCTTAGGGGACATAAATTCAAATTGAGGAAAGACAATTGTAGAATAGATGTGCTGAAATTTGCCTTTAGCCAGCGGGAGGTTGATAGTTGGAACAAACTTCCATCTGTTGTAATGGAGGTCAACAACTTAAATAAGTCCAAGGCAGAACTAGACAAACATTTAGAGTGAATGGATGGGTGAAATGAGAGGTGGTTTTTTTTTTTTTTTTTTTTGGCTGATGCTATATAAGCTTGCTTTCTTGTATCATATGCCTCTACTAATGCTAATTTTAACAAGATTTGAGAATGGGCGCCTCCGTAGCCAGGTGGGAAGGAGCAGCAGTGCGTAACGTACGCTTCTTGATTAAGCCGGGGTTTGAGCCCGTCACCACCAAATACGGAGGATGTGGAAAGGTCAGGGAATGACCACCACATATCCCGGAGCAATATGGCCTTAGTTCTTAATGCTCCTAAAAACCAAATAACCAACCAACCAATTTGAGAATGCTGTGAGTTTCGGCCACGTTTGTTCCTTTCATTCTCACTCGTGATCATTGGTGGCACGTGAGTTGTTGCTTGTCAGAGTCAGTGTGCTTGCTGCTGATCAACACTGTTTCGTCCATCATTATTTGTACTAAATTATGGATATATAGATAAGACCCAGAAGCAAAAGCTTAGCTTTCTGGGTGTAAGACAGTCTTCTCCAAGGCCCAAAAAAAAAAAAAAAGCAAGTCACACCCTTCATCAAATGTGAAGAACATGCTTATCATATTTAGTATTAATATTAGTAATGGCCACATGGAAGCAAGGAAGCCTAAAGATTATGCTGTACCAGCCAAAAAAAAGTAAAATCACAATTAAATAAAATAAATAATTAATAAAGAGGAAATAGACAACCTATATGTTTCCCTTCTCCCACAGTTAACTATCCAGCTGGCCTTTGAATTTCCCCAAACTGTCAGCTTCTACCACCCATGTAGGTAACTTATTCCAATAATTTATAACTCTCTGGCTAAAATAAAACTTACTGCAATCTAGTCTGAACATTTCTCTACCATAACTTGAACTTATGGTTCAAGAATAATTTATAACCCCTCTGAAAATTTTGTCCTCATTCATTTTGCTTATGCCTTTCACAGCCTTAAATACCTCAGTCAAGTCTCCTGTAAGGTGCCTAGTTTCCAAGCTGTGCAACCCACATATTCATAGTCTTTGCTCGTATGGACACTCTTTTGCCAATCTCACCAGGCGAGTTACCCATCTTTAGACTATTTCAAGAGCTCAATTTCTTTTTTAGGTGCATACTTTTACACAGTATTCCAAGTGTGATCTAACAATAGCCTTATATTATTATTATTACAGTAAACCCCCGCTATTCGCGGTATCTGTATTCGCGGTTTCGCGTATTCGCGATCGCCGATTTAATATAAAATGAAACCTAAAAAAATGTGAATTTTAAAGCGCCGTGAATATTTTCCGCCATAAAAAACATGGGCGTGGCTAAAATTATCTTTCCCGGTCAAAACAGCGCTCAGTGAGTGGGGGAAAAGGAGTGACAAAATCGCGAGCGTGGATGTTTCTCGCTAATCCTTGTTCAGTATGTGTTATGCGTTTGTCATGAAAGGTTTCGTCGTTTGCTCTTAATTTATATGTTTATAAATTGAATAAATTTATCGATTTATAAATTGATATGCTTACAAAAGTGATAAATCTACCGTTTTGCAGTGTAAAACAGACTTTTTCGAGTATGTTAATGGAAGAAAGTGACTTTATTGTGGACAAGTTCTTTCTAACCCCTACATTTCTCTAAAAGAGAAATGTGAAAATATCAAAGAAGGTGATGACATTAGTGAAAAAATTGAGTTATTAGACAAAATTTCTAATGGTGAAAGTGTCTCCTCAGTGACAAAACATTATAAAATCAATGAGTCAACAGTACGATCAATCAAAAAATCGGAAGAAAAAATCTGCCGTAGTGTCCGTGAAAACGCGCTAATTGCTTCAAAAATTTGCTCTGTAACTCGTGATGTTAAATTAGAAAAAATGGAAAAAGCTTTAAATCTGTGGATAGAAGACCGAACTCAAAAGAAAATTCCGTTAAGTTCACTCATCATTCATGAAAAGGCAAAACTCCTTTATCAACACTTTAGCGAAACTGGTGATAGCACTGGCGGGATAAGTTTTTTTGATAGCAAAGGCGCTGCTGGTTTGAAAGATTTGTTTGAAATTTCTAATAAATATTACATTTAATATTAAATTGTTTCTTATTTTCATTTCGATGCCATATGCTTGCATTTCACTGTGTACTGTCTATGTACATAGTCATATTATGAAGGTACATATAATACATACATAGACAAAATTTTAGACTAGTTTTTCTTATATATTTCATACTTTGGAACGGAACCCCTTTATTACTATGGGAGCCATAACTCAGTATTCGCGTTTTCGGTATTCGCGACATTTCTCAGGAACATAACCCCCGCAAATAGCGGGGGTTTACTGTATTTTTTTTTTTTGTAAACCCCAAACACGAGAGTTATTAGAATCTATAATACTTAGTACCGTGCTTCAGTTGGAGGTTGAGAAGACAAAAGAAGATATTTGTTGACATTGGACTTGAACTTCTGTAGACTGTAATTTTCAGGAAATACGTATGAAGGAAGGTTGTTCCCAGAAACGGCAGTTGAATGAATAAACGAGGAAGATGAAAAGTTTGTTCTGTGATTTTGAAGTTGGACAGTAAATGGATGTTGGCTGGTGGCTGCATGTGTTCGGACTGTTTTGAAAGAGAGAGAGTGGGAATTACAGAAGCCAATTCAGAAGAACAGTGCCCATGGAAGTATCTGTAGAAGAGGCATGCAGCAGAAACAGTACGTCTATGAGACAGTGAGTGGAGAGACTCTGTTTGAGATGAATCATTATTTAACCTAACTGCCCTCTTCTGTATGGGATCAAGAAGCCGCAGAGTGGTTTTGGGGAAACCGCTCCAGATGTAGGAACAATATTCCATGATAGGATGGATTTGCGATTTATACAGAGTGAACAGTTGTTTGGAAGAAAAGTAACGCTGAGAGCGAAGGAGAAAATGAAGTTTTTTAGATGCAGAGGAAGCAATATTTGTAATGTGCTTGTGCCAAGAGAGATTAGAAGTCAGGGTAATCCCAAAAACAGATATATCATTTTGCCCAGAAATCGGAGTATCACCAAAGTTAAGCATAGGAGCAGAAGAATCCTTTTTGCAAGATATAAGACAGGACTAAGCTTGAGAACGATTGAAATCAACTAAGTTGTCTTTGCCCAACTGGAGGATTACCTGGAGATCGGCATTTAAGGAATTGGTAGCGGATATTCGAGAAGTTGAAGCTAATTGAGCAGGGCAAGGTTTCTCAGAATGGAAAGTTGAAGGCAATGTGCTATCATTGGCAAAAGTTGGAAGGTCAAGAGGAAAAGAGTGGAGTAAAGAACTGAACCTTGGGGGACATTGGCATTAGTGGAGAAGTTAGAAAGCAGAGAGCCATCTACCATCACCCTTAGCCACCTCCGTAGCCAGGTGGGAAGGAGCAGCAGTGTGTAGCACACGCTTCTTGATTAGACCGGGGTTCGAGCCTGTCACCACCAAATACGGAGGATGCGGAAAGGTCAGGGAATGACCACCGCATATTCCCGGAGAAATGTGGCTTTAGTTGCTAATGCTCCTAAAAAACCAAATAAAAAATAACCATCACCCTCAGTGAGCGATCAGAGAGAAAACTCTATATTACAAAAAACAGTTGGCAAACCATAAGAAGGAAGCTTGTTTAGAAGACCATTATGCCAAACACGATCGAAAGCCTTTGAGATGTCAAGAGCAACTACTTGTGTTTCACCGAACTTTTCCTTGAATTAGTTCATAAATGAGTAACAAAAGCCAGAATATCACCAGTGGATCGACCCTGACGGAATCCATACTGGCTATCATTGATTAGACGGAAGGATTCTAGGTAGTTTAAGAATTGGCAGTTAATTGATTTCTCCATTACTTTAGAAAGAGTAGAAGTAATTGCAATTGGACGATAATTGGATGTGAGGGATTTGTCAACCTTTTTAGGAACTGGCTGGATATGAGCAAATTTCCAAGCAGAAGGAAAAACACCTTTGGAATAAGAAAGTGAAAAAAGCAGCAAAGAAAAGGAGTAAGTTCAGGAGCACAGGTTTTGAGAACAAGTGGAGAAATACCATCAGGACCTGGAGCTTTCTTAGCATCAAGATTCGTGAAATTCCTTCTGACATCTTTTTGATGGAACACCAGAGGAGGCATTGAATGGAGCATGTTGGGAGGTGCTTTACCAAGATCATTAATACATGAGTTGGAAGAAAAATGGGATGCTAGCAGGTCAGCTTTATCCTTGGCTGAAGTGACAACAGAACCTTCTGGTTTGGACAGAGGTGGGAGCAGAGATAGGCAAAAGTTGCGGCCAACAGCTTTGGCTAGAGACCAGAATCCAGAATCCTCGGCTACCATTAGGGCAAGAAGCAAGTTTTCTACTCTTAGCCTGTTCAAAATCTAGTTTGGACTGATTAATAACTGCTTTACAATTGTTGCGAGCTTTGGTGTAGGCAGAAAATGAAACTGAAGAATTAGAAACAAGCCAATTACGATATGCAACGTTCTTCTCTTGAACAGCCTTAGCACATTTATTGGAAAACCAAGGTTTAGATAAAGGACGAGATTTTAAAGTGTAGTGTGGGATAAAGGATTCCATTCCTTCAAGAATAATTTCACTGACACGATCTGAGCAAGAGTTCACATCAGAAGTTTTGAAACGGTAATCTGACCAAGGAAAAGAAGAAAAGAAATCTTGCAGGTCATCCCATTTTGCATTCTTATAATGCCAAACAACACGAGGTTGGGAATAGCCTTGAGATAAACGCTCCGTTGGAGAAGAGACATTCACAAAGTTGTGATCTGAAGTGCCTAAAGGACCTCTCACTTCGACCGTGTACACAAACAGATCAAGCATCTTGGCTGTATGTTTAGGATTGTCTGGTATTCTTGTAGGTAAATGAACAATCTGTGCAAGGTCATGGTCATAAGTAATTGCAAAAGCCTCAGCATCTCGACCAGCTGGGTCGGTGTGACTAGAAAACGGAAGCCAGCTGGAGTGGTGAACATTAAAATCACCAAGGAAAATTACCACACTGTTAGGAAAGTTGGACTGGAGAAAGTCAAGTTGCAAAGAGAGGAAGTCAAAGAGCTCCAAGTGATTAGTGGAGTTGGGAGAATTCTAGAGACAACAGATGAATTTGACACAATGAGGTAGAGAGATTTTAAGCCAGAGAAGATCGAAGAGAGGAGATTCTAAATTGCCAATCTCTGACAGGGAATATCAGAACGGACATATGTACAAATACCATCTTTGAGGCGAAAGGAATCATACAACGAATAATTTGGGCAACTGAGATGAGCAGTAGTTGAATCAACTGATAACTGAGATTCAGTCAGAAAAAGTACATGGGGTTTGGTAGACTGCAAGTGGAAATGGACATCGTTGAGATTAGAATTGAGATCACGTATATTTGTGAACTGAATTAGGAAGTGTTTGGGAGGTTTAGATCTTTTTGCAGATAAGCTTGCTCTATTAGTTTGACAATTCATGGTGTATTCAATAGTAAGGAAAAGTGGGTGGGACGTGCTGTATGAAGTAATGAAATTTTTGGTAAGAGTATACCCAGATCCTTGACATAACGTGGCCTCAACAATGCTCCCCACATACACACTACTTGGACTCCCTCTAGTCACTATTTGGCAGAGTAGAGGTAGCAAGATTATACACTAGCTGATCTAGAAGCCTCCTAGAGAGTTATCAATAGGTTCGCTCCGGTGTACTAACTAGATCTAAAACGGTGTTGCCGGCCTGGGAACACCGTTTTAGATCTGTGCCCTCGAAATGTAAGGAATATTGGATCTCGCCACAGTGTTCATCATATCCTCAAAAGTCATCAATCATACTGCATGATGGAAGAGATGGGGAGGGGTTGGCCGGAACTTGGTTCTAGAGACTAAACATGGGTTCCACCACTTCAAGCCTCCAGTAAGCAAAGTGGTGGTATTGCACCGGTTGATGATAGTCATCTACCACCTAGTAGTGCCTGGTAACATAGAGGGGCGGCATTCCTTCATGTGTGGGCACCACACCTCGACCCCTGTTTATGTTGATTCACACCTGGGTGGTCACCCACCATGTACTTGTGCATGGAGGTTATACCCAGGATTCCTAACAGTCCCACCATCGTGAAGGTGGAAGCAGAGGATTTGGCTGTCACACGCTGTCTGGACTTTGCCGAAATTGGGTCCACTTGACTTGAGTGTCACCCGAATATCAGTTCCCTCAGCGTTTTAGACTCCCAGGTAGTAAGTGCAGCTTGTCTGGCATATCTGAGAGAATGTCTGTGACAACCTCAAGGACCAAATATAATGGCATCCTTATCTCTACTAGCAAATATTCGATGACTCATTGATAGAACACTATGGACCTTCCTTGTAACCTGTCTACAATGCTTGGAGAATATCATGTCTGACAGTATCATAATTACCAAGTCCCTTTCTTCCCTACTGACACATAGTTCAGCTCCACCAAGTGCATAAGTTATTTTGAGGTTACTGTTCCCCAGGTGTAAGGCTTTGCCCTTTGCTGGATTAAAGCATAGCTGTTGCCACTTTTCTGACCATCGCTGAAGTCTATCTAGGTCACTCTGAAGTTAATGATCACTGCTATGCTTGGCAGTGATCATTAACTACTCTTCCAATCTTTACATCGTCTGCAAATTTAGATACCGCGCTCTCTATCCCTTTGTTAGCATTAGCATTAGTTGAGGCATATGATGCAAGAAAGCAAGCTTATACAGCATCAGCCAAAAAAAAAAAAACCCATTCCCATTTCACCCATCCGGTCACTCCAAATGCTTGTCTAGTTCAACCTTAAATTTATTTAAGCTATCAACTTCCACAATAACAGATGGAAGGCTGTTCTAGAAATCAACTACCTGCTGACTAAAGGCAAACTTCTGTACATATATTCTAGAACTGTCTTTTCTCATTTTGAATCTATGCCCCCTCAGGTTCTTAATCTGAGCAAGCGGAAATATCCTGTCTTAATTGAGCCTGCTCAAACCATTTACGCCCTTATACACCTCAATCAGATCTTAAGAACCTAAGCATTTCTTCATAAGCGCACCCCTTTGTTCCCCTCACCAATATTGTTGCCATTCTCTGTACTTGTTCTAGCAACTCTACATTCTTCCTAAAATGAGGCCTCCTAACCTGTATACAGTACTCAAGGTGTGCCAGCCTGACCACTGCCTTATACAAATGGATAATCACCTCCATGGCCTGCTCTGCCAGCCCATCTACACTATTCAGAGAACTTCATATCTGACTGCACAATTGCCCCCAGGTCTTTTTCATTCTCCACCTCCCTGAGTGTAGTACCCCACAGTTGGTACTTTTCTCTTGGGTTATTGCTACCCATATGCAGTACTTTGCATTTATCAAGGTTAAACTTCAGTTGCCACTTCTTACCCCATCTGGCTAACTTTTCTAGATTCTGTTGCAGTAGCTTACTGTCTTGACTGTCATTAACAACCCTGTCAACTTTTGTATCATTTGCAAACTTGGACATTAAGCCTGATATACCTTCATCGATATCATTGATAAATACACAAAACAACAATGGGCCCAGCACTGAACCGTGAGGAACTCTGCTAATAACATTAGTCCACGTAGAACAGTGTCTATTATTACCACTCTCAGCCATCTCCCACTCACCAACCCTTATTCCATTGCAGTAACTTGCCCTTAATGCCATACTGCTCCAATTTGTACAGCAGTCTTCCATGTACAGCAGTATCAAAAGCTTTCCTGAAATCTAAGTATATGATATCAAAATTATTTTTTGCATCCATTTCCTTTGTGACCACATCATAGTGTCCAATCAAATTGGTCAGACAAGACTTCTTAACAAACCCATGCTGTGTCTGATCTATTACTGCTGCCTTGTCTAGGTGATCCTGTATCACCTCTTTAACCAGTGACTCCATTATTTTCCCAACAACAGAACTTAAACCAACAGGTCTATAATTAATTGTGTCACCCTTTGAACCCCCTTTGTGAATTGGGGATAGATTTGCACATCTCCAGCCCATGTGGACCTCCCCTGTCTCTCTAAGGAAGCTCTTTAATAATTATGGCAAAAGGTTTGCTTACTTCCCTTGCTGCCTCCTTCTTTTTTATGTTTAACTTCAACAATTTCTCCTCTACTTTGCTCTCAGTTATTACAAAATAACTTAGCTCCATGTTAAGTGGAGCTAAGTAATTACAAAATCACTCTTATGTTAAGTGGACCAATCTGATTCATTCTCTTCCTTCTAGAGTTTACATAAGTAAAGAACTCTTTGCTGTTTTTCTTTGCGTACTTTGTCAAATATTTCTGTAATCTGCCTTCGCTTGCCTAACCTCTTTTTGACTTGATTACAGACTACTTATATCTGCCATTGGCTTCGATATAATTTAAGACATCGATGTCATTTAAGGAAATCAAAAACAACAGTGGTCCTAGTACAACTCCTTAGGGAACCGCATTTCTTACATTAACCCAATCTGAGGAATAACCATTTATCACAACCTTCTGCCTCCTTCCGTGAAGCAATCATGCTATCCATCTAAGGATTTTTCCCTGTGATTCCACTTTGCTCCAGCTTATAAAGTAACTGAACATGCTATTTAAGGAGATGTTGCAGAAGGTCATATTACTGTTGAAGAAGAGAGCTGACGCTCTCGAAAGCTCCAGGTTTTTAGCACTTTTAATTTTATATTTTAGCTTATTTTATGGTAAACGATCTTTTATTACAGTTTTTAGTATTCCGCAATATACAATCATTAGTTTATTGTAAGTAATTTGTTTTTATACTATTTGTAAAAATTTTAGTTACAGTAAATTTTGTTCAATGGTCGGTGTATGAGTTTATTTCCTAGTTATAAAGTAACTGCTCGTTTGGGATTGAGTCAGATGTTTTGCTGAAATCTAAATAAACAATTTTGGAATTATTCCCTAATCCATCTCATGAGTGACTCTGTCAAAATAACTAACCAGATTTGTTACACATGATTTTCCCTTTCAAAACCATGATATGCATCCTTATCACATTTCCATTTCTATCCAAATGATCCCGAATTGAGCCTTTGATTATTGCCTCCATGATTTTTCCTTCTACTGATTTTAGACTGACTCGTCAGTCATTTCCAACCACTATACTTAGAATTGCTTTTATGTATTGGAGATACATTGGCACTTTTCCAATCCAATGAAAACTCTTCTGAGTACAGTGATGCTCTAATAATTAGCCTTAATGGTTCTAAGCACTCACTTGCTGCCTTCTTTTAAATTATAGGGTATATGCCATCAAGCCCAGGAGCCCTATTCGCCTGTAAGCACGAAAGTTTTTCATTAAATAATCATGTGAAATTTCAATATCATTAATTACATATTTTTCAACTTCACTCCCATAATTTATCTTTGATATAAAGGGTTTTTCTTCTCTAAATATCAATGCAAAGTAACTGTTAAGTTCATTTGCAACATGACCTGTGGTATCTAATACTATCCCACGTTCATGTCATGTGGTGCTTTATAACCATAGTTATTGTGCCATAAAAAATGAAAAACAAACAAACCCACGTCCATTATGTAAGGGCACGATCTGGTTTGTCCTTCTCTTCTTTGCATTTATATATGTGAAGAATTCCTTATCCCCACTCTTTGCCAGCGATTTCTCATAATCTGCCTTTGCCAGTCTAACCTTTTCTGTGGCACTATTACAGATAAATTTGTATCTGTATTGCTTTACAGAGCAATACAAAATAGTACTTTGTATTGCTCTGTAATGTTTCCATACTGCCTTTTTCTGCTTAAGTAATCTGCCAACTTCATTATTCATCCAACTCGGAATCCTCCTCATGGAGTATTTTTTTAAAGGCTTCTGTGCTTAATGTTTTAAAGGTATACCATAATTCAATTGTATTTGTTATCTGTGAGATATCTGTCCAGTTAGTAGAGGCCATGTAGCACCTTAAGCTGTCGTAATTTTGTTTCCTGAAGTTATAACCCATTCCTTTGCCCTTAACTACTGCTACCTCCCTCTCTCTCTCTTCATCATCCACCATAGAAGTCCATGATCACTTCTTGCTACTGGTCCCTGTACTGACAGCCCTATTATGTCATTTGGTTCATGGGTTTTGATCAGGTCTAGAATATTCTTCTCCTTAGTACTTTCCCTGACAAGTTGATACAAATAACAACCATCTAGTTGATTTTAAAAATTTTGTTCTCCAAGTCGAGTTTCCCATTTGCTCCAATCGGTTAGAGGAAAATTAAAATCACCTGTAATAAAACATTCACACTTACATGACGATTCCATTTGCTGGTAGAGCCTCTCATAATCTTCACAATCACTTGGCCTGTAAATTGCTCCCACTCTCATTATGCCTTTGCTTCCAACTATCTCACACCATACAGTGGAGGAAAGTTTTCGTCATGTTCAGGCTGCTTTTGATAAGAAGCATGATTCATCACCCCTTCTACCTGCCCTATCCTTCCTAAATACATTGTGCATACCATACTGAAAGTCATCATCACTTATTTCCAGGTGGCACCACGTTTCCATATGCCCTATTATGTCAGCATTACTTGTCCTAACCAGCAGTCTGAATTCACTCATTTTATTGGCGACACTTCTGACCTTACTGTATAAACAGTTAAGACTTGGTGTTCATGTATAATTAACTACTCTGACACACACACATGAAGTTATTTAAGCTTGCTTCCCTGTGATTTTTTGCTCTCAGAATATCTTGCTAATATGATCTTTTGCAGCAACAAACAAGAACTCTTGAGGTATATGCAAGTGTTACTTTGACCAATATCATCAGATAAATGCATATCTATACAGTAGTTTGCCCTTATCCATGGGGGATACGTTCCAAGACCCCCAGTGGATGCCTGAAACTGCAGATAGTACTGAACCCTGTATATACTGTGTTTTTTCCTATACATACATACCTATGAAGTTTAATTTATAAATTAGGCACAGTAAGAGATTAACAACAATAACTAATAATAAAACAGAATAGTTATAACAATATATATATATATTTTTTTTATGAGAACCCCAAACATGAGAGGTATTAGAACCTATGGTACTTAGTACCATGCTTGGGTTGGAGGTTGAGAAGACGAAAGAAGATATTTGTTGATATTGGACTTGAACTTCTGTAGATTGTAATTTTCAGGAAATACGTATGAAGGAAGGTTGTTCCAGAAAACGGCAGTTGAATGAATAAATGAGGAAGATGAAAAGTTGGTTCTGTGGGTTTGAAGTTGGACAGTAAATGGATGTTGGCTGGTGGCGGCACGTGTTCGGACTGTTTTGAAAGAGAGAGCGGGAATTATAGAAGCCAATTCAGAAGAACAGTGCCCATGGAAGTATCTGTAGAAGAGGCATGCAGCAGAAACAGTACGTCTATGAGAAAGCGAGTGGAGAGACTCTGTTAGAGATGAATCATTAATTAACCTAACTGCCCTCTTCTGAATGGAATCAAGAAGCCTGAGAGAGGTTTTGGGGGCACCACCCCAGATGTGGGAACACTATTCCATGGCAGGGCGGATTTGCAATTTATACAGAGTGAGCAGCTGTTTGGAAGAAAAGTAACACCGAGAGCGAAAGAGAAAACCAAGTTTTTTAGATGCAGAGGAAGCAATATTTGTAATGTGCTTGTGCCAAGAGAGATTAGAAGTCAGGGTAATCCCCAAAAGAGATATATCATTTTGCCTAGAAATCAGAGTGTCACTAAAGATAAGCATAGGAGCAGAAGAATCCTTTTTGCGAGATATAAGACAAGACTGAGTTTTAGAAGGGTTGAAATCAACTAAGTTGTCTTTGCCCCACTGGAGAATTACCTGAAGATCGGCATTTAAGGAATTGGCAGCAGATTTTCGAGAACTTGAAGCTGATTGAGCTGGACAAGCTTTCTCAAAATGGAAAGTTGAATGCAATGTGCTATCATCGGCAAAACTATGGATAGGATTTCCAGTCAATGGAAGAAGGTCATTGTTATTCAAGAGGAAAAGAGTGGGGGAAAGAACTGAACCTTGGGGGACACCGGCATTAGTGGAGAAGTTAGAAGACAGAGAGCCATCTACCATCACCCTCAGTGAGCGATCAGAGAGAAAACTGGATAACCAATTACTAAAAACAGTTGGCAAACCATAAGATGGAAGCTTGTTTAGAAGACCTTTATGCCAAACACGATCAAAAGCCTTTGAGATGTCAAGAGCAACTACTTGTGTTTCACCGAACCTTTCCATTGAATTAGTCCATGAATGGGTAACATAAGCCAGAATATCACCAGTGGATCAACACTGACGGAATCCATACTGGCGATCGTTGATCAGACGGAAGGTTTCTAGGTAATTTAAGAGTTGGCGGTTAATTGATTTCTCCATTACTTTAGAAAGAGTAGAAGTAATTGCAATGGGACGATAATTGGATGGGAGGGATTTGTCACTCTTTTTAGGAACTGGCTGGATATGAGCAAATTTCCAAGCAGAAGGAAAAACACCTTTGGAATAAGAAAGTGAAAAAAGGCGGCAAAGAATAGGAGTAAGTTCAGGAGCACAGGTTTTGAGAACAAGTGGAGAAATACCATCAGGACCTGGAGCTTTCTTAGCATCAAGATTCATCAAAATCCTTCTGATATCCTTTTGATGGAAGACCACAGGAGGCATTGAATGGAGCGTGTTAGGAATGGTGGGAGGTGTTTGACCAAGATCATTAATACATGAGCTCGAAGAAAAATGGGATACTAGCAGGTCAGCTTCATCCTTGGCTGAAATGACAACAGAACCATCTGGTTTGGACAGAGGTGGGAGCAGAGATGGGCAAAAGTTGCGGCCAATAGCTTTGGCAAGAGACCAGAATGCTCGGCTACCATTAGGGCAAGAAGCAAGTTTTCTACTCTTAGCCTGTTCAAACTCTAGTTTGGACTGATTAATAACTGCTTTACAATTGTTGCGAGCTTTGGTGTAGGCAGAAAATGAAACTGAAGAATTAGAAACAAGCCAATTACGATATGCAACATTCTTCTCTTGGACAGCCTTAGCACATTTATTGGAAAACCAAGGTTTAGATAAAGGACGAGATTTTAAAGTGGAGTGTGGGATAAAGGATTCCATTCCTGCAAGAATAATTTCACTGACACGATCTGAGCAAACGTTGACATCAGAAGTTTTGAAACAGTAATCAGACCAAGGAAAAGAAGTCTTGCAGGTCATCCCATTTTGCATTCTTGTAATGCCAAACAATTCGAGGTTGGGAATAGCCATGAGATAAAGGTTCCATTGGAGAAGAGACAATCACCAAGTTGTGGTCTGAAGTGCCTAAAGGACCTCTCACTTCAACCTTGTACTTAGAAGGGTTGTTTGTGAGAAAAAGATCAAGCATATTGGCTGTATGATTAGGATTGTCCAGTATTCTTGTAGGTAAATGAACAATATGTGCTAGGTCATTAGTAATTGCAAAAGCCTCAGCATCTCGACCTGCTGGGTCGGTGTGACTAGAAAACGGAAGCCAGTTGGAGTTGTGAACGTTAAAATCACCAAGGAAAATTACCTCACTGTTAGGAAAGCTGGACTGGAGAAAGTCAAGTTGCAAAGAGAGGAAGTCAAAGAGCTCCAAGTGATTAGTGGAGTTGGGAGAACGGTAGAGACAACAGATGAATTTTACACAATGAGGTAGAGAGATTTTAAGCCAGAGAAGATCAAAGAGAGGAGATTCCAAATTGCCAAGTTTCTGACAGGGAATATCAGAACAGACATATGCACAAGTACCACCTTTGAGGCGAAAGGAATCACACAGCAAATAATTTGGACATCTGAGATGAGCAGTAGTTGAATCAACTGATAACTGAGATTCAGTCAGAAAAAGTACATGGGGTTTGGAAGACTGCAAGTGGAAATGGACGTCGTTGAGATTGGAACTGAGACCACGTATATTTGTGAAATGAATTAGGAAGTCCTTGGGAGGTTTAGATCTTTTCGTAATAACTTTAATATATAATACTGTAATAACTTATATTAATGTGATCTCTTTCTCTCTCTCTCTCAAAATCTTATTGTACTGTACTCACCCTTCTTCTTGTGATGATTTGATGAAGATACAATGCCTATGTGATGAGATGAAGTGAGGTGAATGACGTAGGCATTGTGACATAGCGTTAAGCTACTATTGACTTTCTGATGATACGTCAGAAGGAGGCTCACTGCTTCGGGTGATCCTGGATCATCGAGCCATGACGATCTTGATGGTTGAGGATCCTCAATAGTTGAAGATTTTTTTGCCGAAATCTTTTGGAAGAACATTGTAATCGGAAGTTGTTGTCTCTTTCTTTTTAACTCATCAAAGTGTTGCTGGAGAGGTTGTAATCCTTCGGTGATCATAAGGGTGACTTTAATGCTGCGTTCCATCCGAGGATCATATTCCATAATTTTTCCTTTAATGTCTGTGCAACTCAAAACACTTCAGCAAATTTCGGTTATGTCCACATTGCTGGTTCTGCTTCAGTTTCTTCTTCTTCATCTTCCTCTGTAAATGATCAATGAGTTCTTCCAATTCCTTATTTGTTAACACTTCTCAATGGCCTTCAATATGTTCTTTCACTTCTTCATCAAGCATGTCGGCAAATCCTTTTCCACCAACTTGTCTTGCTGTATGAATGATTTTTCAGTCCAAAGCTATTCCTGAAGCTGTGTAACCATCCCTTACTTGCAGTAAATGGCTCGGTGTCACACGTTTCACGTATCCCTTTCTGAAGTCTTCATATAGGCTCAATGCTTTCTGGCACAACATGTTACCGTGAATCAGAACACGTTTTCTTTTCATGTCTTCCACCCAAAAATTTAATGCCTTTTCCATTTTAACTAAGCACTTATCTAAACTAAACTGCAAAAGTTACACTGTGGGTGTAACTTTTGCAGTTTGAGGTGCGACAGCAAAACTAGCACAAATTTCTTTTTCCTATTTCACGGATAGAAGATTCATTCTTACCATAGATCTTAGCAACCTCAGCATACAATTTTTTTTTTTTTCTTTCCTTATTAAGTTGAGAATTTTCACTTTACGGCTTCTGTTTGGCATATCCAAATTGCCAGCATCACTACTCTTGTGCTTTGGGGCCATTATTAAGTAAAATAAGGGTTACTTGAACACAAGCACTGGGATACCGTGACTGTCCATCTGATAACCGAGACGGCTACTAAATGACTAATGGCCGGGTATGTATACAGCGTGGATACGTTGTGAGATTTCATCACGCTACTCTGAACAGTGCGCAATTTAAAACTTATGAATTGTTTATTTCTGTAAATTTCCATTTAATATTTTCGGCCCACGGGTAACCGAAATCTCTGATTGGGGGGACTAGTGTATTACCCTTCCTCCCCAAACTAGCAGTTTCCCTAAACCTTTAATGTATCCTCAATGATACTGGCAAAACCCTTTATACCACCTTTGTATCCTGTCTCTATAAGACAGATCCCTTCTACCTACAAGTGTGGGCCAAGCTGATACAAATCCCCCCCCCCAAAAAAAGCCTTACGGAGTCCTTCAAGTGTTCAGTTAATCCACAAGGCTTTCAGCATATAACCGCTCCTATTGTACCTGGGCAGAATTGCAGACATAGACGTTCTGACCTAACTCTTGGCATTTCTTTAGCATGGTCCTATATTTGTCTAACAAATCATCAGATCGTGTATGCTTAATGTCATTAGTGCCTATATGAATAATAATATTCTCTTTTCCCTCCCCTTAAAATCTGACAGTCTGTTGGTGACATCATTAATAGTTGCTCCGGGCAGACATACCCTAGTTCTAGTCCACCTATCCTTATTACAAAAAATATTTCCTGTTTCCCTGACAATGGATCTCCTAATAGAAGTAAATCCTTTTGAACCAGAGAAGTTTGCCCTTAGTTATTCTGTTCTTGGGCCCGAATCGGGAGTGCATCACATGGTAAGTTACTAGAGGCTTGAGTCCCTTATGAGCTCTCAGTTACATTATTCTCAAGGGCAAGCACCTTTTTTTTTCAGTGGCTCAAATTCTTCTAGCAATTTCTTGACTCTCAGACCATTGTTCATTATGAATTTATCCCACATAGTCAAAACAGTGAACCAGGAATACTACAAAACAGTTCTACAATGATTGTGCAATTGCTGCTGAGAGAAAACAGCCAGAAAGTGGGCTTTGGAAAATTTGTGCTTTCATCATGACAGTGCTTCTGCACACTGAGGATTTCCCATTTATGAATTTTTCACAAAAAATGAAAAACCATGGTTCTTCATCCACCATACTCACTAGATTTCTCTCTCTGTAGGTTGATTTCTCTCAAAAGTTTTATGCCTCCCTCAAAAGGTCACAGATTTGCAATGACTGAAAAGAAGCCTAAGGGGGGGGATGACTTCCAGAAGTTACAGAAGTAGCAGAATTAGTGTATAATACAGTGTCATGGAGACTGCATAGCTTGTAGACTATCATTTCCTAAATATTAGTTCAATCTCAAGACTTTATTTTGTTACACCTTGTAAATTATTTTAGAAAGATGCAGTGACTCTGTGCTTTAGTAGTAATATTATTGGTGGCAAATGAGATGTAAGGAAGAAAGATTATAAGCATCAGCCAAAAAAAAAAAAAAAAAGAGCGCACACATTCCTCACATCACCTTTCTGTCTGTCCTAATAATTCGTCTGATTCTTCCTTAAATTTATACAAACTATCCAATTTCATAATAACCAGATGTAAGTTTGTTACAACAATCACATATCCACTAGCTGAAAACAAATTTCTCCACATCTGTCCTCAGTATCAGTGCAAGCACCAGGCGATCTGTAAATTAGTTGTATTTATATATGTTAAATTCTAATAATGTTAATTTACAGTATATAGTGGTGGTAGTTTACAATTTAACGAGGATTTTAATCTCTATTAGTATCCCCCCCCCACCCCATTGAAAGCAGTTACCAGAGTTGTTTTTGTCACAGCCTAATGTGGTGCTTTGGTTCATCCCACAGGGGTTTGGTGGGGTTGAGGTCTGCACTCTGAGCTTTGCACCCCACATTTTTGCCATCATTGTCTGTAAACCATTCTTGTATGATATAGAGCATTGTTGTGCGATATTGATAGGGGCCCATTTCCATAGTACTGTGACAGTGTGGTGGTAGGGCATAATTGTCCAAAATATCTTAAGAAGGTCACAAGCCTCATAATTTCAAGTACTAACACAATGGATAAGTCTGAAACAGCCCCATACCATTAGATTACTTAAAATTCATGGCCAAGATGATGCATTGACAGGAAGAAGTCTGGACCTTGACATGTTTATTAGAATGCAACATTGTGTAGAAAGAGTCAGCAATTCATGCACTTTGTCCTCTCCTGTTTACAGTTCAGAAATCTTGAGCACAACACCAGTGTCAACCAGTGTTTTTTTGTCATTTTGCATTGGTAACCGTGAATGCTACTCCTTGTCAGTGGCCCAAGAGGGTGCTGCACTAGTAGCTCCTTCTTGGGTCTACTAGTAGACACTAGCATCTAAAACGATGTCTAGATTGAGGCAATCCACCTGTCTGTACTGTAGTTAATTGAGGTATTACCTGTAGTCTACAATCTTTGAATAATATCCATAGTTGATTATGGGAGGTTCAGACAAGTCACAGTTGTTCGTGTACAGAAAACTTATTGATCCACACCCTATACTATCTTCAAGTATACTGCTGATGTACAGGCAGACGTGACATTTATATTTTTATATCTGAGCTGATGTGCATGTCAGTGCAATTTTCTAATGCAGTTGACAATATTTGCAGAGAGATATATGAATATTTCTGGTCACAAAGTACAGTGGACCCCTGCTTTATGATTAATTCATTGTACGATCAAATCACAATATTGTTAGCTATACGATGTCTAGTAAGCACCAGTCATTGTGATCACATTTGTGAGTTTAATTCTATTAAATGTCAATTCTAATAAGCAAAAATAGGAGGAATATTATCCACTGGCTCTAAAAGTAAAGATATAAAGCACAAGTTTACGCTTTATTAAATTACCAATTAACAAAATTAAATGATATGAGAAAATCGGAAGAATATTTTCCACAGGTTAGCAAAATAAAAAAAAAATTTACGCTTATGTACATAGCTTAATTAATATGTACATGCTAACTAATTGATATTTCTGTTCACTGACATTTTTTTGTTGTAAAGTTTAGGACAGTAAAAAAGATAAGCAATCAAATACAAAGAACATGCCACGCACAAATTGCAACTAACACAAGATGTGCAAGTGAGAGATGGAGTAGCAAGTTTACGAAGCTTAAAAAAATAGGAATGAAGAGATGATTCTGAAATTTTTTTTTTTTTTTTTTTTTTATATATAATTGAAGATTTCATGGAAGGGATGCATTTAACCATAATAACATAAAACCACAGAATCCAGCTATCAGTATTATCACAAATGCAATAAGATCAAGTTTACTACCCATTTATAATAGATTGCACTAACAGAAAAGCCCAATAAATGAAAAATTGCAAATTGTTTTATGGTACTGACCTCTAGAAATGGGCTTTATAAAAAATATCACAAAGGCATTCAAAATTGATTCTTCTAACCGAACATATAATGATGAAAGTGTAGTGCATTTTAATGATTTGAATTTGTTTTTTGAAATTTGATTTTATAATACAGCTGATTCTACTAACTAGTAATCATGTTAACCAGTTCCAACTTATTTCACTTTATGATGAGCTTGCCATTGTCTTCAACCGGACCACTTGGTCCTTTCTATCAGCCAATAGCAGCATTTGTAAACATGCTGGCCATGTGTTTTATTTTTACATCCTTTAGTTGAAGTGCTTTTTGTGTTGTGCTTTATATAGTAAACATTCACTACCTAATTATGCTAGCTTGTAAGCTAATTTCTATACAAATATGAATTTTAAGTGATGTAAGTTAATGTTAAAAAAATAATAATAACTCCTTTTTCCCCATGTTCATTTCAGTGTAGAAATATTTCAATAATAACAACATCTATTGTCTGTGGTTCATGCAAGAGTATGTCCGAGGACCATTCAATAAAGAATGATGATAATATGCCCCCCCCCCCACACACACACAACATACCTTTATTAATCATTCATATTTTTGATGGCCCTTTTCAAAGTAGTCTATTTGATGAAATGCACTTACTCCAATATTTCTGCCATTCTTCTAAAACATACTGGAAGTCATTTTTTGATACACATTTGAGCATTGCCTCTGACATCTTCTTCTGATGACTGAAAATTTTCCTCCTTGCTCCCTCTTTAACTTTGAAAATAATAATAATAATAATAAGAAAAAAAAAAAAAAAATCATAGGGTGCAAGGTTAGGGCTGTAGGGCAAATGAGGAACACATTTGACATTAATGCCGGCTAAGTACTTGATGACAGTATGAGAAATGTGAGGTCCCATGCTGTCATGATGCAGCATCCACCCACCTGAAAAGTGCACAATACAGTTCTGTAGTAAGGTCCCATGACATGGCACAACATGCTGGTAAACCATTCCTTGAATACCAAAAAAAAGAGGTGATGATAACCTTTCCTGCAGAAGCTACAACTTTTGCTCTTTTTTGGTGTTGGTGATGATGTAGACTTCCAAACAGAGCTGTTGCTTACTCTCTGGGTCGAGAAGCCATGTCTCCTCTACTGTTATCACCTTGTGCAGAACCTTGCCATCTTCAGTAACCATCCATTGCAGCTCCTGACAAATCTCCATGAAAACTTGCTGTTGCTTGGGTCTTGCAATGCAGCATGCACAAACACGTGTCATATGCAAATGGTCATGGAGAATATCATGTGAGCTTTCTGTTGATATTCTCAACATCTCTGCCATTTGCCTTACTATTATACAACAATCTTCTCACAGTTATAGAAGTGTTTGTGGTTTCTGTGATGACAGCAGTGGTTGGAGCTCCAGGACTGTCGATTTTTGTGATTGAATCGCATCCATCTTTAAACATTCTAAATCACCTGTGAGCTGTGCTATATGAAAGTATAGATTCACCATAAGCCTCTTTTAACACATTCTAAATCACCTGTGAGCTGTGCTATATGAAAGTATAGATTCACCATAAGTCTCTTTTAACACTTTGTGTGTTTAAACTTATGTATTAAGATGGAAGCAAAATTTGAAAGCAGCATACTGTGCCTCATGTGTTGTCTATTGTTACGTAGGCAAAACTGAACTGGCATAAACTTGACTGGCCACCAAGATCAGACTGTGCACATGCATCAACCGCACAGTTGCTACTTGTATGTCATGCAGCTTGGTTTGGTTTTAAATTCCACAGCTTAGCTAGAAATAGTAAGCACTATTAGTTCATGAAAAATTATGATCATTCTTAATTGAACAGCTCTTGTATATATGTGTATTTTAAAAAATCCATGTACTTTTATATTTTTTACTTTAGTTCCTCTGTTCTCCTATTTATTGCTTTTTTTTTCTTTTGGTGATTAGTGGCAGCCCTACGGGGTGTGGCAATTCAGAGAGGCCGAGCACGTGGTGCTCTTGCAACATTTGCTAGACCTCTAACTGCAGCAGCAGCTGCAGCGACAGCACTTCATGGTTATACGCCGTAAGTATTTTAATATAATTTAATTTCTCTTTTGTATAATATAGTTATTTCTTTAATAGTATTATTCACACTATTTAACTATGAGTACCATTTATTATTAAAATAAAAACTGGAACTTTCTTTCACCTTCACATAAATATAGTCCCAGATTATCAAGGCGCCTCTGTAGCCAGGTGGGAAGGGGCAGCAGTGCGTAGCACACGCTTCTTGATTAGACCGGGGTTCGAGCCCGTCACCACCAAATACGGAGGATGCGGAAAGGTCAGGGAATGACCACCGCATATCCCGAAGCAATATGGTCTTAGTTGCTAATGCTCCTAAAAACCAAATAACAACAACCACCCAGATTATCAATATTTAAGCAGAATAATTTAATAGATTAATATATCTATGTACAGTAAACCCCCGCTATTCGCGGTATCTGTATTCACGGTTTCGCGTATTCGCGATCGCCGATTTAATATAAAATGAAACCTGAAAAAATGTGAATTTTAAAGCGCCGTGAATATTTTCCGCCATAAAAAAACATGGGCATGGCTAAAATTATCTTTGCCGGTCAAAACAGCGCTCGGGTGGGGGAAGAGGTGTGACAAAATCACGAGCGTGGATGTTTCTCGCTACTCCTTGTTCAGTATGTGTTATGCGCTTGTCATGGAAGGTTTCGTCGTTTGCTTTTAATTTATATGCTTATAAATTGATCTTATTATCATTTTTTTTTATCTTTGCGTTTATTTTTTTTTACCTTTCATGCGCAATATTTTTTCAGTAAAAGGTAAACTGCAGCCATTATCAATTTATAAATTGATATGCTTACAAAAATGATAAATCTACCATTTTGCAGTGTAAAACAGACTTTTTCGAGTGTGTTAACGGAAGAAAGTGACTTTGTTATGGACAAGTTCTTTCTAACCCCTATAAAAATATGGCTACGAATAACATAAGATTGAGAAATGTGAAAATAGAAAAGAAGGTGATGACATTAGCGAATAAAATTGAGTTATTAGACAAAATTTCTAATGGTGAAAGTGTCTCCTCAGTGGCAAAACATTATAAAATCAATGAGTCAACGGTACGATCAATCAAAAAATCGGAAGAAAAAATCCGCCGTAGTGTCCGTGAAAACGCACTAATTGCTTCAAAAATTTGCTCTGTAACTCGTGGTGTTAAATTAGAAAAAATGGAAAAAGCTTTAAATCTCTGGATAGAAGACCGAACTCAAAATAAAATTCCGTTAAGTTCACTCATCATTCGTGAAAAGGCAAAACTCCTTTATCAACACTTTAGCGAAACTGGTGATAGCACTGGCGGGATAAGTTTGTTTTTAGCAAAGGCGCTGGTTTGAAAGATTTGTTTGAAATTTCTAATAAATATTACATTTAATATTAAATTGTTTCTTATTTTCATTTCGATGCTATATGCTTGCATTTCACTATGTACTGTCTATGTACATAGTCATATTATGAAGGTACATATAATACATAAATAGACAAAATTTTAGACTAGTTTTTCTTATATATTTCATACTTTGGAACGGAACCCCTTTATTACTATGGGAGCCATAACTCAGTATTCGCGTTTTCGGTATTGGCGACGTTTCTCAGGAACGTAACCCCCGCGAATAGCGGGGGTTTACTGTATAGTGATATATTGAAAGAGTGAAGGAGAAAGCTGTAACTGTTGAATTTACGGGACATGAGAAGTTAAAAAGAGATGAAATAACACTACTATAAAGGACAAAAGGAAAAGAATAGGAAATGTTAAAAATATAAAATAAAATGAGATAAGATAACATATTGCTGTATTACTCACAATTTCAGTGATACGGCAATATGTTATCTTATCTCATTTTATTTTATATTTTTTTACATTTCCTATTCTTTTCATTTTGTCCTTTATAGTAGTGTTACCTCATCTCTTTTTAACTTCTCGTATGTACCGTAAATTCAATAGTTACAGCTTTCTCCTGCACTCTTTCAATATATCACTATTTATACATTATGTTTATAGAGTTTGTTTGCCTAAGCAGTGTCCCTGGTCCATAATACATAATATTTCTTTTTCTTTTTTCACTCCAATCCATGTCCCTTCTTTATTATATATATATATATATATATAATACATAAAGAAATAATTTTTCCATTGTAACTCTATGAGGCCTGACATAGCCAAGTGGTCAGGAGCGAGAGTGCATAGCACTCACTCCTTGAGTACACCGGGGTTCAAGCCCGTGACTACTAAATATGATAAATATTTGTATTGACGATTTATTGTAAACTCTACTAACTTGGTTGTCATGCCACAGTATAAACAGAAAATTTATTTATTTATTTACATCTGACAGGTCAGCATTCCCCACTCATACTCTAATATATATATATATATATTTATAATTATTGATAAAAAAGTAAAGAAAGAAAGTTAAAACGACAATAACTGTAACTAATATGTAAATAATATATTTATGAGTCAATGCAGTTGCAAGCAATGCGTTAATTTAATTATTTATTTTTACTGTATCCATCACATAGGGGGCACCACATACTATTACATTATGTCCTAGATATGGTCAATATGTAGTATGTATTATATATTTAATCTTATTTTAATCATAAAATTATGTTCTCTGTCGGGTCAACGATGATTAATATATGCTTACATTTATATTTTACTTATATTTCTTACCTTTGATTCTAAATTTTCTTAACTTTTATTATCATCTTTCAATTTATTTATATTCGATCTACATTCGGCCTATACTGGTTTATATTTGGTTTAGATTTAAATTACTTAGCATATATTGATCATCACAGAAACAGAGAACCTCTTGTCGTTTTTTGCCTTCATTCTGAGTGGTTGGCCCCAGTTGAAGTCATCTAGATTGTCGGTAAAAAGCGATAATAATTTTTTTTTTTTTTTTAATTATTATTTTTTTTTATTTATTTTTTTTTTTTTTTTGCGTTTTCTTAGGTCCCTGATGGTATTATTATTGGATTGATTTGCTTATTCTAATGGTTCTTTATATTATCCTTAATATTATATATATATATATATATATAAATATAA
Source organism: Mastigoproctus giganteus (assembly GCF_048544385.1). NCBI lineage: Eukaryota > Metazoa > Arthropoda > Arachnida > Uropygi > Thelyphonidae > Mastigoproctus > Mastigoproctus giganteus. The sequence continues at coordinate 93,747,398 of NC_143584.1, read as the reverse complement.
TGTATTAATAAGAGTTTGTAGAGCATAGTTACAATGAATTTATTCAGATAGTTTATGGACCAGGGACACTGCAGTGAATAGCAGAATGAACCCACTGACCATAATGGAATATAAGTTGGTAGAAAGTGAGGAAGAGAATGGGAACAAGCTAACAAAACTGGGAATAGAAATTAGGAAAAATCCGGAGGGTACACAAAATAAAAAGTAAAAAGAAGTACTTAATGCTGAAGATCTCGTGATTTCAACATCTGTATCAAGGCTAACTGTCGAAGGCGCCTCCGTAGCCAGGTGGGAAGGAGCAGCATTGCGTAGCACACGCTTCTTGATTAGACCGGGGTTCAAGCCCGTCACCACCAAATATGGAGGATGCGGAAAGGTCAGGGAATGACCACCGCATATCCCGGAGCAATATGGCCTTAGTTGCTAATGCTCCTAAAAACCAAATAACCTCAATAACCTAACTGTCAGAACCACAGGAAAGACAGCAAGAAGTAAGGTCTCTGTTTGTGACATGAAATGTACATAGCATGTAGTAGAAATGGTGAAGCTATATTGATTTTTGAATTAAGCAGAAGTTAGGCAAAAGAAAAGCATACGTATATTTCATGGCTGACTTGACAGAGGCAGAGAAGAGAGACAGAAAAGGGAAATAACTTACTGGAATACCAAACAGGAGTCAAGTCGGTACATGGACTATAGAGAGAGTCTCTGTGCTGCAGACGTGTGAATCCAAAAAGATTACCTATAGCCAGTTCAAAGTATTTATAGCTTATCACAATGACTACGTGTGTTGGGAAAAGGAGACAGTAAGTCAGACAAAATTAAAATTACAAGGGTATATTGGGTTGAAATCATAGGATCTTCAGCATTAAGTTCTTCTTTCGATTTTTTATTATTTTTATTTTTCGTGTACCCTTTGGGTTTTTTCCATAGTTTCAATTCCCAGTGTTGTTAGCTCGTTCCCATTCTCTTTCTCACTTTCTACCAACTTTTATTTATATATACAGGGTGGCCATAATTAAAGTATTCCTATTCAGAGCTCTCTGTAGCTCTAAGTAAGTAAACTATTCCTGGGGAGAAGGATCCTGTGAAAAAAAAATTAGTTCCAAAATCTGCCAATAGGGGATAATATGGTGCTGTACAAGGGGAAAGACATGACAAAGTACCAACAAATAAATAACTAAGACAAACCTTACAAGTTTTTATTTGTGCTCTTTGCAAAAGAAAAAAACAGAAAGAAACTGAATTGCACTAGAGTTTTAAATCCAAACTACAAAATAAGACACAGTGAATTTAGACTCTGTAAGAACTTACATCAAGGTCCTTTATCGGCTGCAGCAGTTGGAAGGATAATTAACAAATCTGAGGAAACTGGGTCCTTTGTTGTTAAGCCTGTTTCACCTCAGGTAGCAGAGGAAGTTGCAACAGCTATCATCGACCAATCCATGGATGCAGCTGCTGGAACTAGTAGCAGTGCATGGGGAGTAGTGAGGCAATTGGATGTCCCATATTCCACTGTGTGGAAAATTCTTTGGAAACTAATCCACTATTATCCATACAAGATCAGTCACCAGCAACAGCTGCAAAGAGATGATCCTGAAAAACGAATGGCATTTGTTCTAACGTTTTTGGCCAGAATGGAAGTGGACAGTGCCTGGCCATGGAACATTCTTTGGAGAGATGAGGCCAATTTTTATCTCAATGGGACTATCAGTGCTCAAAACTGCTGAATATGGCCTTCAGAAGCACCACTGCTATTTTAGCAAATCGCATTGCACTCTCCGAAAATCACCATCTGGTGTGGTGTGACTTCAAATTTCATCCTAGGACCATACTTTTTCAAAGAATTGCATCCAGCAGGAGCAGCCACCTGTTCCGTTACAACACAAAGATATCATCACATGTTAAGCAGTCCGGTATCACTTTACTGCAGAAAGAGTCGATAGTTGTTTGTTTCCCATTGCATGGCCACCACGTTCGCTTGACCGTACACTGTGTGATTTTTGGCTGTGGGGTCGCCTGAAGGCCAATGTCTATCGAGGAAGTGTCCCTAACCTGGCTGTCTCAAAGGACAACTTAACGTAGCACGTGCGGAACATTACTCCAGAGGTGTTGTATTCTGCATTCAGCACAATGTGCATCGAATGCAATTTCTGTTCCAGAACAGTGGTAATCACATTGAAAACCAACTCCACGATCAGCAACATCATTGACCATCGGGAGTAAACTGAGTGAGTTTGGAGCTGTGAAACCATTTCCGCTGGCAGTTTGGTTTCTTTGTTTTTTTGCAAAAAGCACAAATAAAAATTTGTAATGTCATAAAGATTTGTCTTAGTTATTTATTTGTTGGAACTTTGTCATGTCCTTACTCTTGTATAGTGCCATATTATCCCCTATCGGCAGATTTTGGAACAAATTTTTTTTTTTACAGGATCCTTCTCCCCATGCCTTGAATAGTTTACTTACTAATTTTGGTGGCATTCCGCTTATTACTTAGAGCTACAGAGAGCGCTGAATAGGGATACTTTAATTATGGCCACCCTGCATATATTGTTTATTTGTTTATTTATTTTTAATGGTGGTCTCCATATAAAGATTGTTGAAGCCAGAAGTTACTACACTTTAGTTTCTATAGAACATAATTTTTTCAGAAAATTAAAACGATTAAACTATTGAAGATTTAAAGTTGGAAATGATTTATTTTCTTAATTTTAATGTAACTGGGTAGTGTGTTGTGGTAAAAGTAGCTCACCATATAAGTCTTCACTTAATTTTTTGAAGTCCACTGCTGAAGGTCATGCAGTGATCAAGATCACTGCATGACCTTCAGCAGTGGACAATGGCATTTAAAGTTAGATGAGAATTATAAGGGGTTAAATTATTTTATTTGACATGAAAGAAACATTAAAAGAAATTCCTCAGATAAAATAATATTTACTGCTACTTACAAAATTATGTTAGCAGACACCAAAAGTGAATTGCAAAGAGATAGTTTTTCAAATACCATTCAAAAGCCCATGTACAAAAAATTGTCTGTTATTTAAATAAAATAAAAATAGGCATACAGGTGGTATGGTAACAGTCTAAGAATGATATGTCACTGATCATTTAGAAGGAATTGATATAATATTTTTATAAGTCATGGGCATATGTGATTTTATTAGTTCATACACATGTGATTTTAGCATTGAATTATTGTATGGAATGTTATTTTCTCCAAGTCATTTTTTATATCTGCTTTTAGACTTGATGAAGTACGTGTCTTCTTCATCTCACAGTTATGGTAGAAGCATTATCCATAACTACAACAAAGTTTGCAAATCTCATCAGTTCATCTGACATCCATCTAGGTCTAAGCCTTGAACAATGTCTCTAAGTTGATGTAAGAAGCCTAGTAGCTTCTGTGATTAGTTGCTTGAATGCTTCCCATTTAGAATTTGCCATTTGTAACATCAGTTGGTACCACTGCACAGAATTAAAAAAAACTGTTTTAGACCACTGTACTTCTACAAAAGCAAATGTCCCTTCCTTTGCCCTTAACAGTAGTTACATCTTCTTGTAAATCCCATTTCGATACCCTGTGATCATTGTCACTAGTGGATCTTTTATTTGCAGTTTATTAATGCAGGAAGAGTCACTGCTGATAATCGTATTACATTGTACTGCATTCTCTCTAACGTGCTGGTGTAGAAAGCATTTATCTGTTAAATCCACAAAATGTGTACTACTATATGAGTTACCAATACGCAAGTTCCAGTTTGTATCTGGAAAGTTAAAATCCCCCAGTATAAGACATTCTGATTTACTGGCCTATTCTGTATGTCTGTACAGTTGTTCTTTATACTCATCACAATCATTAGGACTATGACATATTCTTACTCTCATTTTTCTTTTTCCAGTGCTTATGTCACACCAAACTGACTGAACATTATACTGGCCATCCATATCAACTGTGTAAACTGTCTTATATTTTATGCGCTTCTTAACTAAGAACCCCCCCACCCTCTCTCTCCTTTCTTGTGTCTTTTATGTACACATAGGGGGCCACTATGCCAGAGGGGGGGAGCAACAGTTTACATCAACGGAGATTAGAATCCTGGAGCTGGAGTTTGCTGTGAGATCTTTGTTGCTGTTATGGTTAGGTTCCTAACCAGAATGCTATCCAGTGGTAAAAATCCTTGTGCCACCTTTGTTCAAATGAATACCATCTCTACAAAATAGATTCCTTCTACCTACAAATTGAAGCCACGCTGATAAAAATTTCTTTCCTAGACTCTTGCAAATTCTCTCAAGTCTCAAGTTAATCCACAAGACTCTCAGCATATAATCCCTCCTATTATGTCTGGGCAGAATTGCAGGCATACACATGTCTGTACATTCTGACCTAACGTACACAACCTGACCATGTTGAATACACTATATTTATCCAACGTGGTCAGGTCGTGTACGTTTCCTACCGTTATCCCCACACGAATAATAATGTTCTCTTTACCTTCCTTTCGTTAATATTGTTATCCCCACATGAATAATAATGCTCTCTTTACCTTCCTTAAAATCTGACAATCTGTCAGTAACACCATCAATTGTTGCTGATGGCAAACATACTCTGGTTCTGGACCACCTATCTCTATTTTTAAAAATGTTACCTGTTTCCCTCACAATAGAGTCTCCCAATAAAACTAGATCGCCTTCAACCAGAGCAGTCTGCCCTCAAGTTTTCTTTTCTGGGACCTCAATCAGGAGTGCATCATTTGGCAGGTTACAGGATACTTGAATCCCTGACGAGCTCCCGATACATTTGTTTCTAGGGCAAGCGCTCGTTTCTTCAGTGACTCAAATTCTTCTCGTAATGCACCAAGTTGTAATTTGAGATTACCATTTCGTACAATCAGTTGCAAAGAAAAGAATCGTCAATTGAGCTAGGTCTGTCTACTAGGAAACTGGTTTCCCAATGCAACACTCGTGGCATGGGCAGGTTGCGGACAAGTTTTACCAGATTAAGACTGTAATTGAACGTCTAGTCTGCACAGAACTGTAAAGAGGATGTTGTTCTATCTTGGTTCCGCATAGGACATTGTCACTCGACTCAGTGCTATCTGCTGAGGCCAGATGATTTTTCTATGTGTAGAAATTGTGACACCATTTTAATACACTGGCATATTTTAATTGAATGTACATGATTTAATAATGATCGTTGTTTATGTTTTACCCATCTGTCTTATATATATACACTCAAGACAGATTTTATTGGATAATGACGTGTCAGATATATTTAAATTTTTACAACTTATTAATTTATATAATTTTATATAAAATGTTTTGTGCTTTATAACTGTTTTATAATGTATATTCTTTTATAATAATATATTAATTAATTATAATATTGTATTTTTATATTTTATACCTCTTTGACTTGATGCAATATAGCCTCAGATGCTGATGTGCCCTAAAACTCTTAAACAAACAAACAAACAAACAAACAAACAAACAATCTGTCTACTAGACCAGTCTTAGAATACATGCCATAGGCTATACAAATGATGAGGTTGCAACTCACATTGGAAATTCCCACAGGCATTTATGTTTGAGTCTCCATATCCTTGGACATTGTATTGTAAGTGGACCATGTTGCAACCATTATTTAAGTAAAATTTAAACTTTAGAAGGTTTATGAAATTTAAATTTACAACATATTACAGAAATTGTGTTAACAAAATATTGTAATATTCCAGTACATGGAAACTCGTGAAGGTAGTCACAATATGAGATACAATTAAATCGATGCCTTTACACTACTTATATAGTTTTTCATTATGAGTTCACTATGGTGTATTTACACCGATATTTTATAGTGTATTTCAAACTCATAATATATTATGCCTTGAGCATTTATATTTTATTTAAGTATTATCTTGCACTCCTTTTGACATCTCTCATATTATGGAAATATCTTCACAACTGAGTTGGCATGATTGTAACACCGGGTACCTGCCCACCCACCCACCGAGGACAGGCCAACAAGCCTTGACACTGCTGTCTGGGTGGTGGTGGTGCCCACTGAGAATAAGTAACAATATGAGATACAAGTAAATCGATGCCTTTACACTACTTAAGTAGTATTTCATTATGAGTTTACTATGGTGTATTTACACCAATATTTTATATTATAATTTAAAAAAAAAAAAAAAAAAAAATTTCAAAAACTCATCTGCTATGAAGAGCTTCAGAAATATCCAACCACACATTATATATATATGTGTATACATATGTATATTTACTAGTAAAATTTTATTCATACTAGATACGTGTTTTCTTATTCTTATCCCCCCCCTTTTTTTTTACACTATTGAAAACTGTAGCCATAGCCATAGTTCTCTAACCAGTCCGTGTGGGCCATATTCCCAGGATCAATACCTTTACAGGCATATTCAGTTTAGATTTCAAGCCATTTACATTACCTTGTTCAATGTCCAATTTTTCAATAAATTGCATAGTGATAAAAGACTCATGGACTCCAGAGTTCAAGAGCAGTGAGACTGAGGCTCCATCTGTTGAGACTTCCAAAGTAGATAAAGCAGTTATAGTACATCTAACAGTGGGGTGCTCCATCTCCAAAAGTAATAGGTTTCTCTTGGAATTTTTTGCTTCTAGTTTCTTCTCCACTTGACCCTTGATCATTAACTCCAGAGTCTACAATTTCTATTGCAGTAAGCCATTTGTTTTTCATCTGAAGTAGCTTATTTGTTTGGGTGTTTTATTAGAAGAACTTCTATGGATTTGATTGATAGTCTTCAAAGAGGAGCGCAAAAGTGCTGGCTTTCCATAATTCATACTTTGATTAGATTTTTGATTAGTCTTATTGTTCTCTCCTGATATCCTGAAACTCTCTCTCTTCTAAACTATTTTCTAAAATTTCTGTTCTCCCTTTGATTTTAACTTTTGACCTAAGTTCTCACAAGGCCATTGTGAGAACTTAGGTCAAACTCTGCAATTTCACAACTCTGAGGTGGTACAAAAAGCTCTTTTTCTCTTGCCATTCAGCCTTGCTGTCCAAGTGGAGAATTTCCACTTCTCTACAAAGCTGCAAGCATTGCTCAGTGCCTTATAAATTCCTCCCAAATATTTTTAACCTCATGGGCTACTCAATGATCACAACATAAATCAAATTTTCCACAGTGTTCATTTTGAGGTCTAATAATCAAATGGTTTCTCTTGGTCAAGAGTTTCATAAAATGCATTTCCTGACTCATCTGACCCTTTTACACAGTTCAGAATATCAGAGAAATGAGATGAGAGTCAAATTTTTGTATAGAAGTGATTAAATAGGGTAGCCTATAAAACATACTTTGAATTAGCTCTGAGCAATTCGGGAGAATCTTTGATATAATTACGGCTTTTGTGTCCCCTATTGCCAAGTGACTGTGAATCAATGAATTGGTGCTTTCTCTTGAAATGATAAATCACTTCTTTGTTTAAAGTTACACTAGTCTAAAGTCACTTGTCTAAAGTTACACTTTACTAGTTTATACATTAGAAAGGAAAGTAACCTTTTTTTCTCTCTTTCTCTGTGCATACTTATTACTAACTCTCTCTCTCTCTCTCTCTCCCTCCCTCCCTCCCCTGCTTGGTCACAAGGTGGCACTGCTCCTGCCTCCATGCGACATGGGTGATAACCTAATTGAGTTATTTTTCCCATCCAGGGCGAATGGAGTGAACTGACTCTTCCTAAACCAAAAAAGCCACTGGGTTGTCAGATCCAAACATAACAGGACGCAAACACAAGGAACCTAGTCTTCTCACAGCCAAACATAAAAAACTGATGTAATGACACACCCATCTCCAATCACTCCAAAAGTGAAATGACAATAAGTAAACTGTCACCATTCAGAATCCAAAAAGAACTGGAGAGCAGTTCAGGATTACCCGAGATAGTTAAATGACTCAAATCAAAGGATATACTTATAGAAACTGCTGATTTCTGAAATCTGAAATGATAATCTCTGAAACCTTTGGTAACCTCCCCCCCCCCCTCCATAAATCCTTAAGTATTTGAAAGGAGTAATCCAAGCTGGGACTTCTTGATGAGATGCTAAATGAGTTATTAGAACAAGGAGTTGTTACGGTTAGGAGAATTTCTACCAAGTGTGATGGTATCCTCATCCATGCCTGGAACTTAATTACCACTTGCCACACACCACAGTGCCCTATATTACCTAATATACAGTGCTACAGTGCCAGAAATTTGAGCATTCCCAAATAACTTGTAGGAGAATCCCTGTTTGTGCCAAATGTGGGTCACCAGATCACAACTGTGAAGAATGAAAGCCTCCTATGTGAAATTCTCAAACTATAAAAAGGATCACCCTGCCTATTCCAGAGCAGGTGATTGCTGGAAAAACAAGAAATCAATCCAGAAATAAAGTATAAAATAACATCAAAATGATACACCTTACCAACTCTCTCAAATATGCCCTGTTATGCTCAAGTTACCCAGAAATACCAATCTATTAAAACATAAACAGACTTAACAATACATCCAAGTGAATCCTTTTCATGCAAGAAAATTATTAACCTCTCCATCAACACAGGATCGAAATGTGAACACCAGTCTCAGTGCCACTTGAGAAACCTTTTCACATTCAACAAGGGAGTAAGGAAACTCCAAATATTAATTCACTTAACCTGTGGAATGAAATGGGTATAGAGAGGGAAGCCCACATTGTATGATATCATGTTCAAAATATTTGGTGAAGAGGACATGGATACCAGAAAACCAATATTCCTGAAAAACAAAGCAAGATAAACATAAGACTTCAGCCCTTTGGAAACAATCTGAAGGCACAACAAAAGTAAACAATAGATACACTAATTCAGTGGAATTGTTGCAGTTTCTGTATAGCAATTCTCATCACAGTCTGCAAATACCAACCAAATGGATGCCACTCAACATACCCCTAGAGGCTGTAGCCATACAGATTGTGCTGCTGGTATGTACATCACAATCTGTTCTTTATATTTACTGCCCAATATAACATACAGTATAATGATCTCAACAGCCTTGCAACACAGTTACGAACATCTTACTGTATTTTAGATTTCAATAACCATCACACCTTTGCAGAGAAACAATGACGTAGATTGTAGAGGCCAGCTAATTGACAAATTTCCTAGATTACAGTAATCTCACTCCCCTCAATGGGTCACTCATATCTGTACATATTTCATCAGGCACTGACACTGCAATAAATTTAGCAGTATATTCTCTGATTCTTAAGTGGAAAGCAACCAATAGTCCTCTTCACAGTGACTACTTTCTGATACTAATTAAGTTTTTAGATAAAATTTCAAATCATCCTCACAGAAATTTAAGATGGAAACTGAATGAAGTTGAATGGGAAAAAAATATCACACATTAGCAACATTAGATTTGGAAACTATCTCCAACAATCCACACTTAGTGAGGGTCATATATGTCACAGAGTGCCGACCGGGCTAGCCGGGTGGGTAAAGTGCCTGCCTAGCAACCCAAAGGTCGCGGGTTCGAATCCCGCCTCGGGCTTGGATCAAAGTACTGCAAAAACCTTGGGAGGTGCATTATGGCCACAGAAGCCGATGCGCCAACAACTACTAAAAAAAAAAAAATATGTCACAGAGGAAATACTGCATGCTGATGACAATACTATCCCTAAAATATCCATAAAATTGCCAATTGACTCAAAATCCTGGTGAAACAACAATTGCCTTAAAGCAAAAAAAAAACCCTTAGAACAATGCCTAGAACAATTTCCATTGCCAATCCAGTCAGAGCAGACCTCCATTACAAATGGTCTTGTGCAGAAGCAATGTATGTTAGGTGCTCCAGCCAAAAAACCTCCTGGTTACATTTCACTTCAACCAATGAAGCATACAATTCCGTCACAAAAATTCTGGAAAGCAGTCATTAAAATGAGTGGCAGATATCATGACAGCCCTTTGCCAATTATAACCTTTAAGGGGCAGAATGTTGCAGCAAACACACATGGCAAAACCTTTGCCCAAGTCTCAGCAAATCTTATCCACCAGTAAATCCAGAATCACAAAAAAAGTAACAGAAAAGTATAAACTAAACTTCTCCTTCAAGGAGATTACAACATAATCAACCATTCCAATGCATGAGTTACATCAAGCACTGTCAGCATCTGGCAACTGCTGTGGAACCGGACAATGTCCATTACATGATTCTCAAGCAACTGAGTATGATATTGCTACAATGATGCAATTCACAATGACCCTTTGTGAATTGCATCAGCATGGACTGTATGGACACCTTCCTATTTTCATACAAAACTTCCTTTCATAAAAAACTTCCTTTGGTGCACCTTTTGAGTATGTTTTAAAATTCAATGTCCAAACTATCATTCTAGCTTTCCTGAAACTGGAAAAGATCCTCCCATTCCAACCAATTACAGACCTATTGCATTAACCAATGTTTCTGTATATTATATTTGAGAAAACAATTAACCATAGAATTCCATGGTATCTGAAAATTTGTGACCATCCATATAGCCCAGAGTGGTTTGAAATGAAACAGATATGCTAGACATGTTAGAAGCTCCCATCAGAAATGCTTTCCTTCAATTGGAACACCAGGTCATAGTCTGTTTTGACATCAGTAAAGTTTACGATACCACTTGGAGGTATGGGATTCTTTGTGAATTGTGTCAGCATGGACTGTGTGGACACCTACCTATTTTCATACAAAACTTCCTTTGGTGCACCTTTTGAGTATGTTTTAAAATTCAGTGTCCAAAGTATTTTTGCAGGAAGAGCAAGTCTCTCCCACAGGGATTGTTATTTAGTTCTGCCCTGTTCATAGTTGCAATAAATGCACTTGCAGAGCAGGTTCCAAACACAGTTGACATCACACTGTTGATGATCTCAGCATTTCTTCTCATTATCAAAATATGAGACCGTGAGAAACCATCAACAAAATAAGTTAGGTACAAATTAATGGTGTCAGTCTTTCAGCAAAAAGACATTTGTTCATTTCTGTTGGCAATGTAGACTTCATTATAATCCAGAATTAATATTAGATGGACAGCCAATACCATTTCAAACCAGCATTTGTTTTTTAAGGGTTGTTTTTGACCATAAGCTAAATTTCCTTGAATGTGTCAAACATTTAAGAACCAATTGCCTAAAAAAGCTAAATATTCCACTGATTCCACTAAATATGCCAAGAGTTCTCTTGGCAATCAGTGGGGTGCTAATCATTTAGAGCTACTTTGTTCACACAGAGCTCTGTGAAGCCCAGCATTCTGCAATGGCTTCAACCCCATTCACCACAGTGCTATATATATCATATTAGGAGACAACAGCTAGTTTTCCAATATGCATTCAAAGTTGGTATTGATGTACATGTTGGCTGTAATGACATTAAGAGTAGGATATCTGAAGACTTACTTAACAAGTACAGGGCAATGTTGAAAAAAAGTTGTGAGTTAGGGTTAAATTTGAATACATGATAGAAAGGAGTATATGGTGAGAGCGCCTTGCCAATCAATTTAGCCCTGGAGCAATTGTGCAAGGCTCATGGGATAGACTTGTTCTCAGCATGATCTGTGCTTGTTAACAAGAGACTACTACAGGGATGGGATACACTTCAGTGGAAAGGGTGCAAGCATATTTGATGATGATATTGAGGCAGTGTTAAGTGGTTCAGAATGGTGCTATTTTGGGGGATACATAGACTAAAAGAATAACAATAGCTACAGGCAGAGGTGAAAGTGATTCTTGCACTGCTTCTATTGGAATGAGCAGCAACCTTGAAAGCAAAGTTTGTATGTTTCAAGGTCTGCTGGGAGTCATGAAACAAATAGGCTATGTTGGGTAACTAAGAGTAAGAATAAGTATATGTATACTTGCATGTACACCAATTCTAGCAGTATAATAAATAAATTTAATGAATTTGAAGTGCTGGTCAAGACATGAAATGCAGACATTGTTGGGATTTCAGAGATGTGGTGTCACTCAGGTATAAGGGAGACAGAATTTGAATATGGGGAGTATACAAAAAGGTCAAATGTTTTGGTGTTGCAGACCACAGGGTTTCTCTCCCCATTCACCGCTTAGGTGCAGTTGTGATGAGGCTTTTGCCGTATCTAGTCGTGGGTGTGTAAGAGTTGTGATGTGTTCTGTATGACTGGCATCTTAGCAGGCATGGAGCATTGAACACTTGGTCAGGCTCCCTGTCTCCCATCCTTTACCACATGGAGGCATCCCAGGTTGTACGCATCTCATGCTGGGTCCCCCAGAGACTGGCTGATACAGAAAGGACATTCCATTTAAGATGCCAACCGAACCACTACCCAAGCCAAAACTTATACATAGGTCATAACAATTTTGTTCCTAAGCTGTGATAAAACAATACAAATTAAAACAGCTTAACTCAACTTAAACACAAGGAGGAGTGCATTTACGTCTTAACCTTGATCTTAATGGATACAGTATTGGAGGTATATCGTAAGCACCCACCTATCCCGGTGGATCAGGTTTCCATCCCTGCCACTGGGAGGCAGGTTTTACTATCTGGCAAGTGCTTCCTCCTTTTAAACACAGAATGAACAAAGTTATTTTGTATGCTTGTTGAATACAGAAAGGACATTCCATTTTAGTCTCCATTAAGCCTCCATTCCCTAGGCCGAAGCCTATCCATGGTTTGGTCTTAATGGGTTTATAATTCTGAGTCTTTAAATACAATTTAGTTAAATAAATAAAGTTTAACGTAAAGTTTTAATACAAATATTTTAATTGGCCTCTTAGCCTCCTGTGAGAAAGATACCAATCTTGAATTTTATATTTCCATCAATCTTAATCACTGGAGTTACCGCCCCTAGCCATGTGGAGGCGGGCCTCTACTATCTCTTTCAGTATTATTTCTCCTTTTGAAGATTTTAGCAATAAAATCATTAAAATAAACAAAAAGCCTTTTATCTCCAAAAAGGATCCATAATGCCCCTCTAATATTAAGAATACCAGCAGATATTTCCAGCACGTCTGTAATCCACATAATTAATGCATAATAAACCCCCGCTATTCGCAGGGGTTACGTTCCTGAGAAATGTCGCGAATACTGAGTTATGGCTCCCATAGTAATAAAGGGGTTCTGTTCCAAAGTATGAAATATATAAGAAAAACTAGTCTAAAATTTTGTCTATGTATGTATTATATGTACCTTCATAATATGACTATGTACATAGACAGTGCATAGTGAAATGCAAGCATATGGCATCGAAATGAAAATAAGAAACAATTTAATATTAAATGTAATATTTATTAGAAATTTCAAACAAATCTTTCAAACCAACGCCTTTGCTAGCTAAAAAAACTTATCCCGCCAGTGCTATCACCAGTTTCGCTAAAGTGTTGATAAAGGAGTTTTGCCTTTTCACGAATAATGAGTGAACTTAACGGAATTTTATTTTGAACTCGGTCTTCTATCCACAGATTTAAAGCTTTTTCCATTTTTTCTAATTTAACATCACAAGTTACAGAGAAAAATTTTTGAAGCAATTAGCACGTTTTCACGGACACTACGGCGGAATTTTTCTTCGGATTTTTTGATTGATCGTGCCGTTGACTTATTGATTTTATAATGTTTTGCCACTGAGGAGACACTTTCACCATTAGAAATTTTGTCTAATAACTCAATTTTATTCACTAATGTCATCACCTTTGATATTTTCACATTTCTCTTGTTATTCGTAGCCATATTTTTGTACGGGTTAGAAAGAATTTGTCCACAATAAAGTCACTTTCTTCCGTTAACACACTCGAAAAAGTCTGTTTTACACTGCAAAACGGTAGATTTATCACTTTTGTAAGCATATCAATTTATAAATTGATATGCTTACAAACAATTTATAAATTGATAAATTTATTCAATTTATAAGCATATAAATTAAAAGCAAACGACGGAACCTTCCATGGCAAGCGCATAACACATACTGAACAAGGATTAGCGAGGAACATCCACGCTTGCGATTTTGTCACCCCCCCCCCCCCACTGAGCGCTGTTTTGACCGGGAAAGATAATTTTAGCCATGCCCATGTTTTTTTTATGGCGGAAAATGTTCATGGCGCTTTAAAATTCGCATTTTATTTTTAGGTTTCATTTTATATTAAATCAGCGATCGCGAATAAATCATTTTCTCGCAGCCCCAATTGATGAAATCTTCTGGCAAGTCCATGTCCCGTTATCAAGACTGTTGCATACAAGCCAAATTGTAACCATGGTTTCTTTTTAGGGTTAATAATATTAAATCTAGGTAAAAATTTGTCCCAATTTTCATGCCATTTTTGCATAATTTCTTCTAATATTCTAATTTTCTCTGATTTAATATCAGAATAACTTTAATTTTTATTCTCATCAGGACAAGATTTTATCCCCATGTACATCCTTCTTATGTTACGCTTTGTCAGATACAACATTCCCAAAGCAAGGACAGCATAATATGCCAGGACTCTACCAGAGAGCAACTGCAAGGCCTCTGAGGAGACGGTTCGACACGCTCTAGTTATACCCAAAAGGGCAAATCTTTGTGCTTGTATTAAATATTTTTGTATAATTACATTGGGCACTCTATGCACTCAAGCTCCAGAGGCGTAAGCAATGATTGGTACGAATAAACATTCATATAATAAATTTAGAGCTTGCCCTTTTATTCCCCAGTCTACCCTTACGATCCTCTTTTCTTTTAAATATTTAACATGCTCTGTAAAAAAGAGCCTTTCTTCTATTTTTAAGCCCAAATATTTTGTAGTTTTTACATATCGAACCACATCACCCAGAAGCCTCACAGTAGGGGCACGATTTTTAGCATTAGCATTAGCATTAGTAGAGGCATTTGATGCAAGAAAGCAAGCTTATGCAGCATTAGCCAAAAAAAAAAAAAAAATTCCACTTCACCCCTCTGTTCGTTCAAAATACCTGTCCAGCTGAGCCTTAAACTTATTTAGGCTATCAACCTCCACCACAAGGGATGGAAGTCTGTTCCACCAACCAACCACCCGCTGGCTAAAGGCAAATTTCCGCACGTCTATCCTACATCTGTCTTTCCTCAATTTGAATTTATGCCCTCTCAGGTGATTTTTCTGAGCTAGAGGAAGAATCCCATCAGCATTGAGCATGCTTAAACCATTCAAGGCTTTATACACCTCTATCAGATCACCTCGCTGGTGCCTAGTCTCCAGACACTGTAATTTGCAAAACTTAAGCCTTTCTTCATAAGAGCACCCCTTTGTTCCATTCACTAATCTTGTTGCCCTTCTCTGTACTCGTTCCAGCAGCTCTACATCCTTCTTGAAATGAGGCCTCCAGACCTGTATACAGTACTCTAGGTGTGGCCTGACCATTGCCTTATACATGGGAATAATCACTTCCTTATCCCTGCTGGAAAAATTCCTGTTTATCATTGACAATACTCCATGAGCTACTCTTGCAGCCCGTCTGCACTGCTCAGAAAACTTCATATCTGCCTGCACAACCACCCCCAAGTCCCTTTCATTCTCTACCACTGTCAGTGTAGTACCACAGAGTTGATACGTTGCTCTGGGGTTGCTGTTTCCCATGTGTAGCACTTTACATTTGTAAATGTTAAACTTCATTTGCCACCCATCCACCCATCTCAGCCCATCTGCTCAACCTTTCCAGATCCTGTTGCAGTAGCATAGTGTCAGTAGTGGCCTTGACAACCCTGCCAACCTTTGTATCGTCTGCAAACTTGGACATTAAGCTTGATATACCATCATCAATATCATTTATAAATACCGAAAACAATAATGGACCCAACACTGAGCCCTGAGGGACTCCACTAATAACATTAGTCCACGATGAGCAGTGTCCATTGATTACCACTCTCTGTCTTCTCCCCCTCAACCACCCCTTTATCCATAGCAGCAATTTGCCTCCAATGTCACACTGCTCCAATTTGTGTAGCAGTCTTCCATGTGCAACAGTATCAAAAGCCTTTCTAAGATCCAAGTATATAATATCAAAGTTATTCCCTGCATCCAGTTCTTTTGTGACTGCATCATAGTATCCAATCAAGTTGGTCAGGCAAGACTTCCCCTTAACAAAACCATGCTGTGTCTGAGCTATAACTGAAGTCTTGTCTAAATGATCCTGCAGTGCTTCTTTAACCAGTGCCTCCATTAATTTTCCTGGAACAGAAGTTAAGCTCACAGGTCTATAATTACTTGTGTCAGCCTTTGATCCTCCTTTGTGAATTGGGGTCACATTTGCACATTTCCAGTCTATGGGTACCTCCCCTGAGTCCAAGGAAGCTCTCATAATTATGGCTAAGGGTTTGCTTACTTCCTTTACTGCCTCCTTTAATATAACTGGATAGATCCCATCCACCCCGGGTGCCTTTCTTGTGTTTATCTTCAACAGTTTCTCCTCCACTTTACTCCCAGTTATTTCAAGATTCTGTAGCTTACTGCTAGAGTTGAATACACCTCTGGCATTCCCCTTGCTGAATAACTCCTCATGTGTGAATGTCGATGCAAAATATTCATTTAGTTTGTTAGCTACCTGAGCAGGATCATCAACAGTTGACCCATCAATATCAAGTGGACCAATCTGATTCATCCCCTTCCTTCTAGAGTTTACATAAGTAAAGAACTCTTTGCTGTTTTTCTTTGCATCCCTTGCCAAGGATTTCTCGTAATCTGCCTTCGCCTGCCTAACCTCCTTTGTAACTTGGTTGCATATCAACTTGTATCTATCATAGGCTTCTGTGTCATGTGTTAATTTGTAAGTATCCCATGCATTTTTCTTCTCTGCCATATGCCTCATTAGTTCATCTGACATCCATTTTGGCCTAAACCTTGAACAATATTTCTTAGTTGGTATGTAAAGCCTAGTAGCTTCCAAGATAAGTTCTTTGAATGCTTCCCATTTTGAATTTGCTGTTGGTAACATCATCAGTTGGTCCCACTGTATAGAATTTAAATACTGTCTCAGTCCATCGTAGTCGCCTTTACGGAAGCAATAACCCTTCCCTTTACCCCTAATGGTAGTTACCTCTTTGAGTAAATCCCACTTCAGCACACTGTGATCACTGCCACCTAGTGGTTCATTTATCTGCAGATTCTTAATGCATGAAGAATCACTGCTGATAATCAAATCAAGAGTATTACTCCCTCTAGTTGCCTCCCGAACATGCTGATGTAGAAAACAATCATCCAATAAATCCACAAAAGCCCTGCTAGTGTGTGAGTAACCAGCCCCCAAATTCCAGTCAATATCTGGGAAATTAAAATCTCCCGTTATAAGACTCTCTGATTTACTGGCCCACTCTATTTCCCTGTACACTTCCTTATTATACTCATCAGAGTCATTAGGCCTATAACACACTCCTACTCTCAATTTTGATCTCCCAATGCTTATGTCACACCAAACTGACTCAACACTGCACTGTCCGGCGATGTCGACTGGCTTCACTTCCTTGGTTTTTATGTGTTTCTTAACTAATAGCATTACCCCTCTCCCCTTCCTATCCTGTCTATCCTTTCTGTAGACGTTGTACTCCCCAAATTGCAGTTCTGCATCCTTTATATATCTGTGTGACACCACGTCTCTGATATCCCAACAATATCTGCCTTTGATGTTTTGAGCAATACCTCAAATTCATCAAATTTATTTACTAAACTCTTAGCATTGGTGTACACGCAAGTATACCTGCACCTGTTTCTATTCTTAGCTACCCTATCACAACCCATGTGTTTACTTGTACCGCAATGGCTCCCAGCAGTCTCTGAAATACCATGCATCTTGTTTTTCAGGCTTCTGCTCATTCTAATAGAAGCAGTGCAAGAATCTCTTTCACCTCTGCCAGTGGCTACTGTCAATCTATTGGTCTTTGTCTCCCCCCCAAGCTAGCAGTTTTCCGACCCACCTAACACTGCCTCGATAGCATCAGCAAGTATTCTTGCACCCTTTCTATTTAAGTGTATCCCATCTCTGTAGAAGCAATCTCTCCTGTTAACAAGTACAGTCCAGGCTGAAAAAAATTCTACCCCTTGAGCCTTGCACAATCTTTCCAGGGCCGAATTGATCGACAAGGCTCTCATCATATACTCCCTCCTATCGTGTCTGGGCAGAATTGCAGACACTTTCAAATTCAACCCTAATTCTCGGCTTTTGTTCAACAGTGAACTGTACTTGTTAAGTAATTCAGCCGGTCTCCTACTCTTAATATTATTAGTGCCAACGTGTACAACTATATCACCTTTTGTGCCCTTAAAATTTGCACTTAATCTTCCTTTTAATAACATCTGTACAGTTTTTTCTTTAGATATTTGTAAACTGTACTTCCTGGACGATCTTTCTAGTATTACAAGAGCTTCTTCTGCTCTACTTTCTATCTGTTTTCTGGTATTCCCCTGTATCAACAGAATCAAATCATCAGCGTGTGCAATTTTCTTCACATTTGGTATATCTATACCTAAATATTCATCAGATAATACAATATTCCATGCAAAAAGTCCAATCACCGAGCCTTGAAGACAACCTCTTTTAACCTTTCTATTTATTTTAATGTATTTTATCTTAACACACACACATTTCTTTCAGAAAAATAACTCATAAAGACTTTATACAATTGATGAGAACATCCCGTACTCTTAATTCTTGTCAATATTCCATCCCAACTGAGCGGGTCGAATGCACCCTTAAAATCTACAAATATTCCCAGTACTTCCGGCCATCGTTCTCCTCCACTGTATGTATCATTTCATAGGCTGCATCTTCAGTTGACTTTCCTTTTTTGAAGCCATACTGACTCTCTGATGCCATACCCTTTTCTTGGTAACTAATCATCAACCTATCTATGCATAGGCGTTCATATGTCTTAGCCAATACTGAAAGGAGAGCAATAGGTCGATATGCACCAGACTCATTCATCAAACGATCCACATCTTTAACTAACAATTTTATCTGTGCACCCTTCCAGCTCAGAGGAAACACCCCTTCTTCTAAACATTTATTATATAAATTAACATATAATTCTGGTATCAACCTAAATGTTCTCTTAAGAACCATTACTTCAATCTTGTCAAGGCCCGGGGATTTTCCATCTTATGCACGGTCTATTGCACTTGCAATTTCTGTCACTGTAAAAGGTGGCTCATATTCATTACCATTTTCTAAATTTTCATCTTCCATTTGAATAATTGTATCTGATCATTCAATATCCGGAAACAAGTCCTCTATGGTTCTATTAACGGAATCTTCCCAAGTTTTAGTTTCCGTATCTCCTGTTCCAATTGAATAAGAGACCTCGCTTATATTTTTCTTATTATTTAAAACATTAAACACCGAACTCCACGGATCTTTGGGTCCTTGTTCACTCACATACTCTTTCTGTTTATCACTTTTAGTCTTGTTGACAGCATACACATTTCTTCTAAGGTTGTGATATTGTTCTCCAATAACTCTACTCAGTTCTTGATCACCATTCCTTCTTGCATGTTGAAATTGTCTTCTCTTCTTAAACAATTCTGTCCTCAAACACGCTAATTCAGTGGTCCACCAAAAAACAGGTCGATTGACATTCCTCATTTTCTTCATATTCCTTTTACATACACTTTGTATTATTTCAGTAATACACTCAACATACTTATTCGAGTCCAAGTTCATCCAATTTATTGATCCAACATTATTTAAAAACTGCACATCAAATCTTGGCTACACTGCACTCTTTACATTAAATCTATCTGTATCATACTTATATACTCTTACATTATCTGCTTTCTTAATACTAAAGGTAATGCTATTGTGGTCACTGGTTGCATAATTTTCTTTTATCTTCCAATTTACAACATTCCTCAAGATAGAAGATGATGCCAAGGTGATATCTATAAAAGACTGCCCATGCACCGTTGAGTACGTCGGTCCATGCCCAGGCACATTAACTCCAACCTTGAACCAGCAAGATACTCCTCTATCATCAGATTCTCTACTGCCCCAAAGTGGAGAATTAGCATTAACATCAGTAGCTATCACCACTTCACAAGAACCAATAACTCTACACAGTTTCTCTAGATAATCTACATATGGTTCCATATCCCTAGAAGGCGGACAATACATTGTTACCAAGTATATTCTTCCAATTCCTCCCACAATTTCACAACATAAAGTATACTCATCACATAATGATATTATCTTGGTAACTACTATTTCTCTATCTTTAACCGCAATTGCAACTAGAAGGGTTAATACCTTCAGATATCATCCTATATCTTTGAGGATATCCTCTAATATGTCCCTGTGCTGAGTATGGCTCCTGCAACAAGGCTATTGCTATATCTTCTTTTTCCATTACCTGATGTACCTGTGCTGCCACTGCTTTAGCTTTCTGGGCATTTAATTGTAATATTTTCATTTTATCCATAGTCTATTTTCTTTTTATAGATTTCTAATGCTTTTAGATACTCAGGACAGTCTCTACTCACCGCTACATGCGCAGTCTTCACATCCTTCTTTTACAATTACAACACACTGGCTCTTTACTACGATCTTTACAGTCTTTATAAGAGAATCTTTATATCCTCTATTTCTAAATATTGTTAAGAATGACCAGATTGCCCACAGTGACCACATAGCACTTCCCGTTTACAATATTTTGCAACGTGGCCATATAAACGACACTTATAACATTGAGTTACTGAATAAACCTCCTTAAATTTACATGCGGACCACTTTATAAAGAGGCGACTTTTATCACATATAATCTTCCATAATTCTGAACTTATTTGTATTACCCAATTGTTCAACTGAGAGGTCCTATTTTTATTCACAGTTAATATTTCGACACCTTTAAATTTCTTTTCATTCACCTTATTTTCTTTAAAATTTTGCTGACATAATTGATCTATCAGTTCATCCTTGTCAATATCCTGATCTACATCAAATAACACAATTCTAGGGCATATTGGTTTGGGAATACTATATCGTAATCCCAATTCCTTTATCTTGGTGCAACATTTAATCTTCATCAAATCGTCATTTGACTCGGCCTCCACCAGAACTCCAGGGTCCCTAATAACTTTAACATTTCTCACTTTTACTGTAGCTAACATCGGTCTTATTTCTTTCAGTATGTCGGTCTTAACTTCATCACTTGTTTTGTGTCTGTCTGTTACAGCTTTTATAATCATAACTTTTTGGCCCACTTTGTTCCTTAACATCCTTCTTTTTAATTATAGAAGAATAAGTTTCTTTTACAACCTTTTCTTCACTTCTTTTAAAGTCTATCCTTTAATACAACATTTTCCACATCAACTTCGTGGGCCTCCTTCTCTATTAGGTCCCATATATCTAGAATCATCCTTATAGCAGCTGTTGTTATCTTACTATGTTCATCCCATAAGAATGATTTCAGCCTTTCTCTAACCTTATAAACATACTGAAAACTATCATCATTAGCTACATTTACTTCTTTCTTCTTCCTTTTCTTTCCTTTATCACTTATATCACCACCATCAGATACAGTGTCCATTTACTTTCTTTTCTTTTTCTTACTTCTTTTCTGCATCTCCTGAGTCTGATCAGGAAGTGAACTAGATCTTGTTTTCGCTGGTGTCCTTAGTAAAGTTCTTCCTGTGAAGACCTCTTTCTCAGTCAACTCTTGGGCTTGCGTAAGAACTGCTTGTATTGTCCCCTCCATCTCATCTGGTGTCTCCGTAGCCAGGTGGGAAGGAGCAGCAGCAGCAGTGCGTAGCACACTCTTCTTGATTACACCGGGGTTCGAGCCCGCACCACCAAATACGGAAGATGCGGAAAGGTCAGGATATGACCACTGCATATCCTGGAGCAATATGGCCTTAGTTGCTAATGCTCCTAAAAACCAAATAACAAACAAACAAACCATCTCATCTTCTGTAACCTCACTTGTTGCTGCCAACAATTCCTCCTTATTAGTTAAATTATCTTCACTGGAAGAAGACATCATATAAACAATAAAACCAACTATTTACAATTAAAAACTGAAAGCCTAAAATGAGAATCAATAACTATATACAACTATATACAACACAAGTCTGTGAGTAAATAAGGTATCCAAAATCCAATGACTCAACACAAAATGGCATTACTAAAAAAGCAAGGATACTCTCCCTAAACTTGTTAAACGAGCACACCACCCAAGTTTAATGGGTCATGGTCCCAGGGATAACTCATATCTCCAAAGTCTTAGCTCAGATTGAGAGCACGGAAATGCTCCAATATTACTCAGGAGAGGAAAATTCACCCCTTCCTGAGTTTTTGCAATTGCAAAAACTCAAACACGAACAATAACGAGATCCTCGTCCCTCTATGCCTTCTGCTCACTTTTGCCAGGCAAGGGGATTCACCCCCTGCCCGCCCACCCCGGACCTCATGGAGGTATGAGCAGTGGCGCTTAGACTATCAGCCTCTGAGCACTCGGAAAGAACAGAACTCCTGTGTCTTCGCACAGAATAGGCACCCTTACACACTGGCAAGAATTTCTTTCCGATCAATGCCCCAGTGTCACCCCTGGGGCATATATACAGAAAGGACAAAGTATTCAAAGTATTTTATTATATTTTTTTGGCGGGCTCCAGGGTTTCCCCTATTCACCGCTGAAAGTAATCTATACATTGGGTACAATTTATAATGATTAATTGTACATACAAGTACAATGATTAGTTATACATAAAGAGTACAATGGTTAATTATACATAAAAAGACTATATACAATGGTGGTACATAAAAATTCTATATACAATGGTGGTACATAAAAAGACTATATACAATGGTGGTACATAAAAATACTATATACAATGATGATACATAAATAAATACTGGGCTTCGGAGTCCAGCAGACTGATCAATACATCAGGTAAGAGTAATTCAAAGAGACAGTCTAGCATTTTACTGAACCTCAGGAGCAAGAATTCTTTTCCTCCGTTTAAACAATTTCTCTGCATAGGTGGAGAAGGCAGTATAATATTCGGAACAGTTAACCAATCTTGGCAGTTCGGAGCAGTCAAATACATTTGTGAGAATTTGAAAGTCCAGTCTTAAATCATCGTACAGAGGACAATGAAACACGAGGTGCTCGACAGTTTCTTGAGCACCACAACTACAGAGAGGAGTGTTACTTATTCCTAGTGAGAACAATTTAAAGTTGAGACTTCCATGACCGGTATATAAAAACGTTACATATAAACCAGGATTGAACCAGTCCATTTTCTTGTCGTAATCAACAACCTCGGGAAAAAACTTAAAGGTCTCCCTACCCAAAGTAGAGGTAGACCAGGTATTTTGCCATGCTCTACAACATTCATTTCTCATTCTTTTAATGTCTACCTTTTCTTGTAAGTCAGTATTATACGTTATACCATTTACAATCGCAGGAACATTTTTTCTTCTACAATATAAAAGATAGTGTAACGTTACTTCATATTGGATTGGCAGTCGATGACTGAGGACCTGGAGAGCAGCTGTAGAGACAGTTCGACAAGCTCTACTTACAGCGAGAAGAAAGAATCTTTGTGCTTGTGTAAGATATTTTTGAACAAGGGAGTTACCGATTCTGTATCCCCAGGCCCCAGCAGCATAACACACAATTGGTATAAATATACAAGAGTAGTATAATTTAATGGAAGATTTCTTTACACCAAAAGTACTCCTGGTAATCTTAATAATTTTATAGGTCATAGCTTTTATTTTCTGAAGTACATATTTTGCGTGGTAATTAAAATTAAGACGGTCGTCAAGATAAATTCCTAAGTATTTATGCTGCCGAGTACTCCTAATCATTACTCCATTCAACTTAATAACAGGTGGTCTATTCACATTAAGAGAGCCCTTTAGCAGCATTTGTTTTGTTTTATTAGTCGAGATTTGAAGTTTATGTGTTTGACACCAGATATCCAAGTCCTCTAGAACTTCATTTGCTCTGCACTCTAGCTCCCGGCGGGAATTACCAAAAATCAGAATAGCAAGGTCGTCTGCGTAAGCTATCTGAAGGATGTTGTCTCGATCAACCGCGAGCCACCCATCAAGGACCATGTTCCAGCACACAGGGCCAAGAACAGAGCCCTGAGGGCAGCCCCTAGAAACAGATCTGGAGACAGAGCAGAATCCTGAGGAAACTGTGATGCTACGAGAATCAAAGTAATTCGAAAGGAGACGGTAAATAGGAGCAGATACCCCAGCCTCTCTGGACCTCGCCAGGACACTTGGCCACCAAATAGTGTCAAATGCCCCTTGGAAATCAACAAAGAGACCGAGGACATATTTAGAATTGGAATTTTGAACAGAACTCAAGATCTGACAAATAGCATCAACAGAAGACCTTCCACGTGTAAAGCCAAACTGAAGTGGGGAACTTAGGTTTCTGTCTAAATAATAATTTAGAAGACGAGAAACAATTAATTTTTCCAAGACTTTGCCAAGGATGGGCAGTAGTGCAATGGGCCTGTAAGAGGCCGGATCATTGGAGGGTTTGTCAAAGGACTTAAGCAGGAGTTTAAGTCTAGCCTGTTTCCAAGCCAGCGGGAATAATCCTGAAGACAGACAAGCATTCAAAAGATTTAATATAATTAATGGACAATTTTTCCAAAATCTTTTAAGTACAGAAACCTCAAGGAGATCCTGTCCAGGACATTTACCATCCCTTAAGGTTGAGATAGCAGATAAGGACATTCCATTTAAGCAACAGAACCTTCAGTGTGCCACCCAGGCAATAGCCTATCTGCGCAAAAGTCTTAATCTTTTTAGTTTTATTACAATTATTATTTGTGTGAATTATCATCACTACTATGGTTATTAGGCCTAAATTGTTCTAACATTTCTGTTGATTAAACAGTTTATTTTTTCGGTCTTTAGCCTGTGGTCACACAGAGATAAGCAAATATCCCGTGTGACCACAGTTACCACCCCTTCCTCGTGGAGGAAGACCTCTACTCGTAAGGCGGCTAAAAAATTTTTTCATAATAAAATTGTAGTCTCACACTAGGTCTCTCTCCAAGCACAGCACTATCTCTAATCATAATCTGTTCTTCTTCGATTTAAGGCTATAGCCTTTTCATATTCAGGACAGGTATGGTCTACGGCACTATGTTCTGCTGTCTGTTTTTTACGCTTGCAATTTATACAGCACGGTGACTTTTCCTTGTTCTCACAATCTTTATATGAATGACCTTCGGTGGAACAATGTCCGCAGAACGCTTTCATTTTACAGGTCTTCGCAATATGGCCATAATTCATACATCTGTAACACTGGGTTACCGTGACAATGTCACGGACCCGACAAGTGGACCAATTGATGAACACTTTTCCTTTTCTGATCAACTGTTTGTGGACAGGACCTGCTATCTGCACTATCCAGCTATTTAACTTCTTGCTCTTTGCCTTGTTCACAGATACCACATTGAAACTTTCTTGATACACTTCTTGGTTTACTCCATAGTCTTTTAAGTTTTTGATCCATAATTGTTCTTTTAACTCATCTTCATTCACATCTAGATCTACATCGTAAATCAAAACTTTAGGATTTCTCTTCGGTACCTTTTCTACACACAATTTTAGTTCTTTGAACTTTGGACATTCTGCGAGCATATCTATATCTTTTTCTGTTTCTACTTCGAGGACGATCTTATTATCCAGAACAGTTCTTAGATTTTGGACTTTAACATGTTGTAGCTCAGGTCTCACATTTCTAATTAGGTCTTTTTTAATATCCTCACTACATTTTGTTTTTTGTTCTTGGTGGTGATAATTGCTACCCGGGGCTTTGCAACACACTTTTCTTTTAATACGGTAGCATATTCCTTTTTATTTTGTTCTTGAGTACCTCTCTTTTCAACTTTGCTCACTTGTAGATCTATCTCCAACTTTACTATAACCATTTCTAGGTCATCCCATATTTCCATTATCTTCGTTGCTACATTGCCTGTTACTCGGTGTTCTCTTTGTAATAGGAGAGCCCTTAATCTCTCTCGTGCCTTCACTATTTTTTCTATACTAGTTTCCACTGGTCTTTGTCCTGAACTTTTAATCATAGAGTTCAACAACTTCTTCATGTTGCATATCATTTCAACTTTCTTTTCTGGTGTCCATGCCTCCTGCCTTCCCTTTTTAGAAGCTGTATCCTGTGGTGTCCCTTCAGAAACTATTTCTTCCACTTCTTCCTGAACCTCAGAGCCTTCACTCTCTGAATCTCCTGAATCACTATCCACATCCATCTCAATATGTGCTTTCTTCTTGGAAAGAGAGCCAGCGCTCGACTTTTTACCAAACATTAAAGGGCTGTAATTGCCAACTATTTACAACTTTTAACTTTACAATACAAATACAATTTAACCAAATTCACTCTACCCCACCTAATCAATGCCCGTTTAGC
The DNA here is from genome assembly GCF_048544385.1 of Mastigoproctus giganteus. NCBI lineage: Eukaryota > Metazoa > Arthropoda > Arachnida > Uropygi > Thelyphonidae > Mastigoproctus > Mastigoproctus giganteus. The sequence continues at coordinate 93,720,984 of NC_143584.1, read as the reverse complement.
CGGTTAGGGGGGTGAACCCCTAACCGCTCACCCCAGACGACGAGAACGTAGGGCAGCTAATCTATGCACTTCGTGCAACAGAAAACTTGAAATGTAACAAATCAATAAGAAATTTAAATCAAACTTCACTAATTACACTTTAGATAAGTCACTTAGTCAAGTCCCCAAGATTAACCCCTGGGGCAGCAGATAAGGACATTCCATTTTAGCCTCCATAAGAAACCACTACCCGAGCCGAAGCTCATCCGTGGAATTACTCTTCATGGGATTATACTTTTTATTTAAGAGTTCACTATTAATAAATAATTTAGCAGATAAGGACATTCCATTTTAGCCTCCATAAGAACCACTACCTGAGCCGAAGCTCATCCGTGGAATTACTCTTCATGGGATTATGCTTATTATTTTAGAGTTCACTATTAATAAATAATTTAAACGCAACGTAACGCAAAATAAAGTAAATTAACTCACAAAATATTATAGGCCACTTAGCCTCCCGTCAGAAGGATGGACATTGCTTTTCACCGCCAATCCTAATGAGGAGAGTTTCCATCCCTTCCACGTGGAGGCTGGCCACTACTATCCAGCAATCGGTATCTCCTTTTAAAAACCGCTTCAACATATTTGTTAAAATATGCGAACATACGCCTATCTTCAAACAGGACATCCAGACCATCTCTTTCCAATCCGCCCACATTATTATCTAACTCATTTCTAAAATCTATATAATTTTGACATTCCAAAATAACATGTTCAGATGTCTCAAAGGTTCCACATGAACATAGACCGCTATCTCGAAGTCCCAACTGATGCAGTCGTGATGCCAGCCCATGGCCTGTTACCAAAAATGTGGCGTTCAGCCCAAATTGGAACCAGTTTTTATTCCTATTATTAACCATGTCTACTCTTGGTAGAAACATATAGGTTGGCCTTCCCTTTATACTATTCTGCCATTGTTCCTGCCACTGAGTATAGATCAACTCTAACATTCTCTTCTTTTCTTGCTTTATCTCTGCTCGTTGATATAACCTTTCCTCAGGGCATGATTGTATTCCTAACAATGTACTTCTTATATTTCTTTTCGTATAATAAGCCAACCCATGCAACAGAACCATATATTGGACTGGAATTTTCCCAGATAGACCTGCAAGGCTTCAGAGGAGACTGTTCGACATGCTCTCGTTATGCTTAGCAACGCAAATCGTTGCGCCTGTATTAAGTACTTTATCATGGCCTTATTTTCTATCTTATGTACCCAAGCTCCCGAGGCATAGGTGACTATGGGGACAAATACGCAATCATATAGCAAATTTATTGAGCGACCCTTTATCCCCCAGTCATTCCTAATGACCCTCTTGAGCTTGGCATACAGGGTAATAATTTTCTGCTTTATATATTTAACATGTTCTATAAATCCCATTCGCTCTTGAATTATCACTCCCAAGTACTTTGTTTCTCTTACATATCGAACAGTCCATCCCTGAAGCCTCACTGTGGGAGATCGATTCATGCTCAGTTTCCCCTTTAAGAGCATCTGAACAGTTTTGCTTTTTGAAACTTCCAACTTATTTTTGTTAGCCCAAATAGTCAATCGCTCTAGGGCATCTCTAGCCCGATTTTCAAGTTCTGATCGGGCATTTCCCTGGATGACCAGGACAAGATCATCCGCATACGCTATTTTTACAATTTTTTCTTCACTTAACTTCAAATATTCATCCAAAACCATATTCCATGCAAAGGGACCGATCACCGAACCCTGCGGACAACCCCGATACACATTCTTTCTAATTTCTCCATATCTATTCCTAACTACAATCTCTCTTTCATTAAAATAACTCTTAAAACATCTATACAACTTTTCTGAACATCTTGTTTTACATATACGACTTATGATACCCTCCCACCACAGTCTATCGAAAGCTCCTTTAAAATCTATAAAGATTCCGAGGGCATACCTTCCATCGCACCTCTCCACAGTCTGGACTAACTTGTAAATAGCGTCCTCAGTAGAATTATCCTTTTTAAAACCATACTGGTTTTCTGAGGACATATTATTCTCTTTATAACTAATCATTAAACGGTTAATCAATAACCTTTCATATGTCTTCGCCAAGACTGATAAGAGCGCGATAGGACGATATCCTCCAATCTCATTCATTAACCTATCAGTACTTTTAACCAACAATTTAATCTCAGCTCTCTTCCAACTGGACGGGAAGGTACCTTCAGTCAAACACTTATTAAACATTTCTAAATAAACATTCGGCATTACATTAAATGCTTTTTTCATGACAATAACTTCAATTTTGTCAAGGCCCGGTGACCTGCCATCCTTTGCACGGCCTATGGCTTCAGCAATTTCATCCGTAGTAAATATACTTTCTTCTACATCAGACCGATAATTATTGTTTTCATCAAGCATTTGCATCTGATCCCGCCCCAGTCCTCCAGTATCGACTGGAAAGAGACCATCAAGAATCCTCTGTATAGAATCCTCCCATGTCACTATATTTCCATTATCAACTGGTGTAATCATAATATCCTGTGTGTCCCTTTTGTTAGTAATAAGTTTAAAAATTGAACTCCATGGATCCTTAGATCCCCACTCCCTGACATACCTTCTCCAACTTTCCCTTTTTGATTTATTCAATGACCTGACGTAATCAGAACGGGCCTGCTTAAAGACCTCTTTATAAACATTACACAAATAATCATCTCCAGTTCTTCTTACTCTCTGAAAGTCCCTTCTTTTCCTAAACATGTTCTTTCTCTTTTCCGCCAACTCAGCTGACCACCAGAACACTGGTCTGCTCGCTTTAAACCGTTTCTTCATTATCTTCTTACACACACCAACAGTTATGGAAGACACTTCACTTACACACTCTTCTGCATTTTTATTTGTCCAATCTAGATTGTTCATTTTCAATACATACTCTTGCTCAAAGTTAGACCACACTACATCTTTCACTCTAAACCTACCAGTGTCTATAAACAATCTATTCTGACCACCATAACCTATTTCAAAGGAGATGGTGTTATGATCACTACTGGTATTATTTCTAACATTCCAGTTCCTTATCTGCCTTATTATACATTGAGTTGCAATAGTCGCATCAATGTAGGACTGACCATGCACCGACCAATAAGTAGGAATATGTCCCATTACATTTACAACTCCCATATCAGAGGCAGCGAGGAAATCTTCTAGAATCATCCCCCTATCATCAGTTCCCTCGCTACCCCACAATGGAGAGTTTGCATTCAAATCTGCCGACACCACTACCCCACAGGAGCCCAATACACTATATACTCGCTCTAAATAATCTACAGCTTCATCAATATTCCCACTTGGTGAACAATACAAGGATACCAGATAACATCTACCAAACACACCTATTACTGCACAGCATACAATATCCTTTTCACAAAGACTCACTACTTTAGTAACAATCAAATCTGGATTCCTTATTACAATAGCAACTGTTGAACCTTCTCCCATTTGTACAACTCTATATGACTTTGGATATCCAATAACCTGATCTCTTAATGCATAGGGCTCCTGCAGAAGAGCAACATCAACACCACGCTCCTCCATATGCTTATTTACTTCTAGAGCAACAGCCTTCGCTTTTTGAGCGTTCAATTGAATAATTTTTAGCCCTTTATCCATAATTTATCTTTTTCTTAAAAATCTCCAAAGCTTTTATATATTCTTGACAACTCCTACTCGCCGCCGCATGACCAGCCTCCACACCACGCTTGACACAATTGCAACATTTAGGATCTTCATTTCTTTTATCACAATCCTTAAACAAATGTGCTCCAGCACAGTGACCACACACCACCTCCCTTTTACAATATTTAGCAATATGGCCAAAATTTAAACATCTATAGCACTGTGTTACAGTAAATATTTCTTTAAATTTACATGAGGTCCACCTTAAGAACAACCGTTGTTTACAACTCATTATCTTCCATAACTCTGGCTCCACTTGCACAATCCAGTTATTCATTTTAGTCACCTTATTCTTGTTAATATTAAGCACTTCCACACTTTCTTTAACTTTATTTTGAGTAAGACCATGTTCTTTAAAATTCTTCGTCCACAACTGCTCTACAAATTCTTCCTGAACTAAATCATCCTCAACATCATATACCACAATTTTAGGATTTATCGATCTTGGAACCTCATATTTCAACCCTATTTCTCTTATCTTTGCACAGGTTTTAATCTTCATCAGGTCTTCATTAGAGTCAGTTTCAAGTATAACACCCCTGTCCCGCACTGTCCTTATGCTACGTACCTTTAAACTAGCCAACATAGGTCGAACTTCCTTTAACACTTCATCTTTCACTTGTTCACTCATCTTAAACCGTTCAGTGTTTGCTTTTATTATCAAAACTTTTGGAGCACCCTTCTCTTCCACAGATTTCTTTACTACATCAGAATATCCTACTCCTCCTTTTCTTTCACCTCTTCGTAACCTATCCTTTAATACCAAATTTTCCGTTTGCACCTCGTGTGCTTTCCGATCTAACACATCCCATAACTCCATTATTCTCCTAAGTGAAGCAGTCGGGATTTTACTTATAGGGTCCCACAAAAAATCATTCAACTTCTTCCTTGTCTCATATATACTCTCGAAACCTTTTAATTCAATTTTATCCTGTTCTACATCATCTTTTCTTTTCTTTCTCTTTTTCCTCTTACCTTTCTGACTCAAATTACTATCAGAAATATTATCAGTATGTACTTCTGATTGTCTCTTCCTTAACTTTCTTTTCTTTGACTCTATGGACACATTAGAAGAACCTGGCAATGAAGTTGATCTTGCAGCAACAGGTGGCCCCATTATGGTCTTATCTGTACAAATTTCTATTTCAGTCAGTTCTTGAGCTTGCGAGAGTACTCCTCGTGCAATCTCCTCCATTTCATCTTCTGTCACGTCAGTCGTAGCTCTCAGTAACTCCTCCTCAGAGATCAATTCTTCGGAGGACGACGACATTATAACACTAAAAAGTCCTATTTACACTTAAAAACTGTACACCAAAACAGGCGAACAGTTAACTATTTACATATGTACAAACTGTATGTCAGGAAGTTAGGAGCTATGATCCAAAAAGCCAAAATGGAATATTAAAAACGCTCTGTACTCCAGAAAACGTTAAAAGCAACACTACCCAAGTTTAACGAGTAGTGCTCCCAGAGGCCTTTCCAATTATGCCGGACTTTAAAATTTAGCACAACGGTGCAAACAATAAAACAAGTCCAAAGGGCACGGAAATGCTATGCCAGCAACTATAAAAGGGCACAGAAATGCTCCTTGCAACTCAGGAGAGGAAAAATACACCCTCTCCTGATTTAATGGAAATTATACGAGAGCCTCGTCCCTTCCTCCTTTGCTCACTTTAGCTAGGTAAGGGGATTCACCCCCTACCTACCCACCCCGGACCACGAGGAGGTATGAGCAGCAATGGAACGTTCAGTTCAAGTATAAGGAAATAGTCGCAAGACTTTTGTGATTCACACAAAGTGGCACTTGCTAATCAAATAGAATCCTTATACCCCAGCATTGCCTCCGGGGCAGCAGATAAGGACAAGGGACAAGGGACAAGGTATTCTTGTATTGATTGCGGCCTCCAGGGTTACCCCTATATACCGCTGTAGCATCTGTAGGTTATTTATAGCCGGCAAGTGTGTGTAAGTGTGTGTGTGTGTAAGTATATATGTGTGTTGTGATGGTTGTTGTTTGCCGGCCCTGGAGTCTTAGCAGCCGGGAGGCAGGGAGCAAGCTACCTGCATCCCGACTCCCGTCCCTAGCCACGTGGAGGCGCTCCAGGAACTATCTAAATTACACTTAGTGGGATTCCAACAAGTGGAATCCCGGTTATAGTAAATAATGAATAGGGAGGATAAAGTAGGAGAAAAGAAAGTAGAAGAAGAAATGGGAGCAAAACACTCTCTCAGGAAAAAGAAGAAACAGGAAAGAGGAAAACACTAGTTGGAAAATCTAACAAGCGAGAGAGCTTGAAGAGGTAAAATTTTGAAGCCTGAAGGCTTGTACATTTGAAAGAAAGATTCCCCTAGCCGGGAAGGAAGCCCAACTTGCACCGACAAGGGGAAAAAGAAAAGTCTCAAGGAAAGAACATAGGTAATGTACAAGTGGCTATTAGATAGCCACTTAAAAGAATAAATTAAGATAAAAAATAAATACTTATGTCACCGATATGAAACATAGCAGTAAACATATTAACAAATTACACTGCATAAGCAGAGAGTAAAATATACAATATTTACAAAATAAGTAATTAAAATCTTGGCTGAAAAATTAGTCAACCAAGAAATTAACAGAAATAGTCAACCAGAAGAAATGCAGAAACTTATATACAAAACACAAAGAGACAAACAGAACTCACCCAAGGCAAAGATATGCCAAAGGCAAAACCAATAAATACTGTACAAATAAATTAGTTAACCGAATCAAAGCAATTCTAAATTTAAATCTAAGTATAACAGATCAAAATAATAAGTTAAGTATTAAACAATAATTAATTAATATGCAGAGAAAATGTCTCTGCACAAGTAATCTAATCTATAAACATATGTACATAACCAGCAAGTGCAAAGCTGCTACCACAAGCTGCGAAAAACAAAACTTGTTTCAAATAACAAGACACGTACAATTAACAATAATGCATAGGTAAGCATTAAACAAAAAAAAAAAAAAAAAAAAAAAATGGATGGCAATTGCCAACAAAGCAATTGGATCTGAGAGGGCGGGGAGAGGTCCATCCCACCCCTCAGAACCAAAACCCATTTACAACTAAAAAAAAAAAAAAAAAAAAAAAATGCTAGACTAAGAACTATATGGTACTAGCAAAAACCCAACTGATTGCAGCTGCAATCAGGCAGGAAAGAAAAATACAACAAATAATCAGCCCCGCAGGAAAACAAAATTAAATCAAAACACAAGCAGCAAGAGAAGCAGCCAGCAGTAAGACAGGCTAGAGAGGAAAATCATCTCACTCAACCAGAATAGCCAACTGAAGGTTGGATCTGAGGGAGCAGGGAGAGGTCCATCCCACTCCTCAGAGCCAAACAGACAACGCAAGAAGAGAAAACTGTCTCTTCAACATAATAATGAGCTAACTACACAAGTAATGTACAATATAAACATTTAAGATTAACTGCTGATTTAAAACACAATAAAATCAGTTACTCTCAATTCTGAGAGCAAACAACAAATCAAACAAAAGCAGCATGATATTAACAAGATAATTACAGTATTTACAAAATACATACAATTTAACACAGAAAATCATTTCAGGCAACCCAGACAGAGTTCGAAGTGGGAGAGGGGAGGTCCATCTCTCCCACTCGGCCAGGCAAAAACCTGAAACAAGTCTCCAGAAAAAGACGCAAAAACTCTGCGTCCAAAACACAAGACAATTTAGGCAAGGAAGAAACTCCTCTCAAAAAAAAAAAAAAAAAAAAAATCAGTACAGTAATATATATAAATATTAAGAACAAATAACGAAATCAAGGGTTATTCCTTGATAAAGCCGCTCTTCTCCGGAAGACACTATTAGCAAAAGAAGAGAAGGCAGAAAGAGAGTCCGCCGACCCAACCAGGCGCCAAAAATCATCTAAATTATATACATTTGTACAGATAGACAATTGTTGTCTTAAATCCACATATAAATTACAATGTAGGACAATATGTTCAACCGTCTCCTCAGAGCCACAAGAGCAGAGAGGAGAGGGGACGAGTCCAAATCTATACAAACGAGAATTAATTCCATGTCCCGTGATTAAGAAAGTGGGAAATAACCCAAGTTGAAGCCAGTTAAAATTTTTATCTTTAATAAAAACACGAGGAAAGAAAGCGTATGTGATTCTGCCGAGAGAGGAATCATCCCAAGAGTGTTGCCACTCTTCCAAAGCAAGATTGGAAAGTCTGGCCAGATCAAAATTTGTAGAGTTCTCATAATTATTAGCAAAATCTCCCACAGAGGCAGGAGAGAGAGATTTCCTATGGTAAGACAAGAAATGCAATATAATTTCCAGGTAGATAGGGAGACGACCATTAATAACAAGCAGGGCATCAGTAGAAACAGTTCTACATGCCCTGCAAGTATAGAGAAGGAAGGACCGCTGCGCCTGCAGAAGGTATTTTTGGACCAGTGAATTAAGAATTCTGAAGCCCCAAGCGCCAGCACCATAGCAGACGATGGGGATGAAGATACACTTGTAGTAAAGACCAAGAGAAGACGACTTAAGATTCCAGAGGGAACGGGCAAGACGCAACAGCCAGCCGGTAAGAGAACGGATTTTCTGCCGAAGGTACTTACAATGGGGAATGAAAGATAAACGATCATCAATCACCACCCCAAGGTATTTATATTCACTTACCAATTTAACAGCCTGGTCAAGAATTTTAACCACAGGGGGACGATTACGATTCAGTAGGCCTTTCAGAAGAACCTGTTTAGTTTTAGGGACTGAAATGGAGAGTTTATGGAGGGAACACCACATGTGAAGATCATCCAAGATGTGGTTTGCTTTAATTTCCAATTCAAGACGAGAATTCCCAGGTACAAGCAAGGCAAGATCGTCGGCGTAGGCAATGTTGACAATATCATCATGAGGGGCATTTAGCCATCCATCAAGGACCACGTTCCAGCAAACAGGGCCAAGAACGGATCCCTGAGGACAACCCCTAGAAACCGGCCTCGTAACCGAGCAAAAACCGGAGGAGACCACAAGGCTTCTATTATCGAAATAACTAGAAATTAGTTTGTAGATAGGACAGGAGACCAGACAGGATAGGAGGGAGGGGAAGGGTTATGCTCTTAGTTAGGAAGCACATAAAATCTAAGGCAGTGTGTTCAGTTGACATGAGTAGCCAGTGCAATATTGAGTCAGTTTGGTGTTGTTGTTGTTGTTTGGTTTTTAGGAGCATTAGCAACTAAGGCCATATTGCTCCGGGAATATGCGGTGGTCATTCCCTTGACCTTTCCGCATCCTCCGTTTTTGGTGGTGACGGGCTCAAACCCCGGTCTAATCAAGAAGCGTGTGCTACGCACTGCTGCTCCTTCCCACCTGGCTACGGAGGCGCCTGTTAGTTTGGTGTGACATAGTGTGTTGTAGGCCTAAATGACTCTGATGTTTACAATGGACAGCTGCACCGAGATGAAGATGGAGCCGCATAGCTATCATTTGTTGTTTTACTAGAATACATTTTTGTTCCAAGCCTTATCCATAGAAAAAAGAATAGTACTAAGCATTTTCAAAATAGACAAGAAGCTTGAAAAAATATCCAGTCAAACAAGCCAGTAATTGTTTTCTGGTTCCTGAATTTTGTAGTTAAGTAAGAGAAGACAGTAAGGTGTCTCTGCTACTTTCTGTTAATTTCTAAAATCTTTGAAAACAGAATACAGGTATGGACAATTTACTAAACTACAGAATATTAGTGTCAGGTTCCAGACTGCCCCCCCCCCCCTTCTGGAATATTCAGTAGAGAGTATTTATTTCCATACAAAAATCTTCAATTAGCTTCATTTCTCTTGCTAAAAAACCGTTTGTTTCTGTCATTGTTATTGACTGCATTAGTGAAATAAAACACATAATTAGCACATGGAATGTCTAAAAAAAATAATAATTAAATTAATAAATATTATTTATTGCATTACAATAATACGACCTTTGTGGCCAATAGCCAGGGGTTATATTTAGCAAATGATTATTTTTGGAAAATTTCAGTGTTACAGAGTTCACAAGAAACAAGCACCAGTTCTCTTTCCATTAACAAGAAAATGGTGTTCTGTACAAAAATAAGTATTTCTTTTTTAAGTACATCTTTAACTATGAATGGTCACAAATAACCTATTACTCAAAGTAACATAGACTTCAAAACTTCGCGATTTATTAGGAACTCTAACAAATGAACACTTTTTAGAAGCATTTGCTCCAAAAAAAAATCATCTGTGAGCATTTTCTTTCTCTCCCTCCCCATTAATCTCTTAAAATTGGCAGTTTAATGCCTGCAATGCATATTTTCAAAAAGATTTTAAAAAATTTTACTAACCTATAAATTCTGTAGGCCTGATATAAACTATATCTGAACGAAAATGGTGCTTGTTATCAAGCATTAAACTCATTTAGACAGTTTGGAAATATTCCTGCAAACACTTTTTCTTCATAAAAACTTGTCCATTTTAACAAGAATTGTTTTCAGTTTTCAAAGCTTCTTTGTGCTCTACTCATTTTAATTAATGCTTGCCACAGTACAGCAGCACATTTTATAAGCAATTACATGCACGCATTTATTCATTCAACATGTATTGTTAAATATGCATTGATAAGGCAATAAGAGTAAAGCTTTATCATTGAATTATTTAAACAATTTATACATTTGAGTTGACAGACATAATTATAACTAATTGTATTATAAATGAGATAATGACAGAATGTCACAAACAAAACATCAGAATATGCAATAAAAAAAAAGACGGTTCAATAGCTGGGGAAGAAAAAAAGTTTTTTTAAAAATTTTCTTTCTTAAAAATTGTTTTGAGTTCTAAAAGTTATTCATAACAATAGACTGTCATAGCAAACATTATTGGGTGGGTGGGTTGGGGGTACCACGATGGCCTATCTGGAACATAGCATTTCATACATTTCAGCTAATGCTGTAATAGCTAATAGTTAAGAGTAAGATCATGCAAAACTTTAGAACCAGTAGTAGCCAAATGGTAGTTCCAATACTGTGCTTCACATTAAATTTAGTCTAAATGTTAATTAATATTTCAAAGATTAAAATGTTAATTTACAAAAATTAAGATTAAGATCATTGAATGTAAATTCCAAAATGTATATGCATTGCAAGTAGTGTACAGCATGTTATCTTCATTTCCATCTAGGTTGTATATAGTCTTTACTAGGGCTTGCAATACCGATAATTTTTTTTCTGGTATTGATACAAAAATACTGGTTTTTCGGTACTAATTTAAAAAATAATTATCTATGGTTTATTCACATAAAGGTTCTAAAATCGATAACAATAAATCATTAATACTGCTGAATTTGCAAATGAGGGATTGTTGTACACAGTACAAATGCAATGGAAACCTGAAAATTTCATGAAATTGTAAGACATAAAATCTTACAAATATATTTCTCTTAGTAAGTATTGTGGAAGTAAAGGAATTAAGGAATAATGAAAACATTGTTACGGAAATATTTCCCCATTAGTGGCAGTAGGCCTGGTAGTGCAATTAAGGAATATGGTGAACAATGGTATGGCAGGTGCGGAAGGGTTAAAATTAAAAGCTTCTGAACAATAGTTTAATCTCTTTATTACACCGCTACTTGAGAATGCAACACGTAGTGCATTTTGGGAAAGGGTGTCAGTAGGAGCAGTTCAAAGGTATTGTGAACAGGTAATCTTGAGGTAAAAGATGAAAGCATTTCGCTGTGTGGGAAAAAATTCTGTTTTTCCCACCAAAGGAAGAAGAGTGAGTTTAAAGAATAACACCGTGATTGAGTCAGGTTCAAATTAGATGGGCGGAGATACGTAAATGCGTGCAAATCCCAGAGGGGTTTGCACATAAGCTTGCGTATGTATAAAAGTAGTACAAGGGGCGATTGCAACTTGCAATCAATTCAATAAATAAATAAATAAATGAGAAGGAAATAAATAAGGTGCTCACACCAAAACAGGGGTTTATGGTTGTTGTTGTTCGGAGGGGTTGCAGACTTCCAGTGGTAGTTCTGGGAGTGTCCAGCTATATGGTGAAGGGTTCTGTCAGGGATTTCCTGTGCTAAGAAGTTAATCTGGAAGTTGAATAACAAGCCATTCAGATAGTGCCCTGGTTTCTACTACTGCCATGGTAATTTCCTTCAGTATTAACAGAGAACTGTTCTCGAATTCCTGAATAAGACAGTACTGAAGAGCTATACAGCAGAGATGCAGAGTTCAACTAAGAAGAGAGAGAGAGAGAGAGAGAGAGAGAGAGAGAGAGAGAATCACCGCACTCCATGAAAGGAACCCGCACAGAGGAATCTTACCGTGAAAGAGAAGGAAGGTAAGTCAAGTTCTCTGAACTGTGTTGTTGTGGAAACGGTACTTAGATAAAGTGGGAGATTATTTTAGAGTAAGGTTGAAGTGGAAGAAACATGAGAAATAAGGAAATGTTTAGTATTGAGTTGGTTTATTGGTTGAAATTGTAAAGAAAATTGATATTGCTAAATTAAGAGAGATACACGAAATTGTTAGCATTGTTAGTGACTTATGGATTGCTGTTGTGAAGAGAATTGATATTGGTGATTAAGAAAAATATGAGGAAGTGATAAAATTGAATTAGTTTAGTGTTTGAAACTGTAGAGAGAGTTGAGATTGTTAATTGAGAGAAATTTTATGGAAATGATAGCATGTATTAACAGATTAAATGAGAAAAATCAATAGATTGGATGTAACTGAACACTAACTACCTCAATTTTTAATTGAGGTAGTTAGGTAGCTCTAACGTATAATTATAGAAACAGTAATACGCTTCACTGTTTCTATTAGATAGCATAGTATTGACATTTAATTTAATTTAATTTAATTTAATTTATCGATCTTATTAATTTAAAATATCATGCCCCAAACTAGAGCAGCAAAGCAACGGGCACAAAGTGGCAGGAGTGCTGTGACTCGGGGGAGAACTGACGGGGGCGATTCTCCAACGCATCGCAGCCTAAAAAAATGTGCAAAGGGTATGTCTGCCAGGGGCAAAGGTTGATGACGTTGCAGAGCAGATATCATCTTTTAGGGGCACAAAAGGTGATATAGTTGAACACGTTGGCACTAATGATATTAAGAGTAGGAGACCGGCAGAATTACTTAACAAGTACAGGTCACTGATGAAAAAAAGCCGTGAATTAGGGTTGAATTTGAAAGTGTCTGCAATTCTGCCCAGACACGATAGGAGGGAGTATATGATGAGAGCCTTGTCGATCAATTCGGCCCTGGAAAAATTGTGCAAGGCTCAAGGGATAGAATTTTTTTCAGCCTGGACTGTACTTGTTAACAGGAGAGACTGCTTCTACAGGGATGGGATACACTTAAATAGAAAGGGTGCAAGAATATTTGCTGATGCTATCGAGGCAGTGTTAGGTGGGTCGGAAAACTGATAGATAGGGGGGGATACAAGGACTAATAGTTTAACAGTAGCTGTAGGCAGAGGTGAAGGTGATTCTTGCACAACTTCTATTAGAATAAGTAGCGACCTGGAGCGAGGGGTGTTGGGGGTTTCTGGGACGGATGGCAGTCATCGTGAAACAGGTGGGTATATGGGATGTGTTAGAGTATCTAAGAATAAGAATAGGTGCATGTATACTTGCATGTATACCAATGCTAGAAGTATAGTAAATAAATTTGATAAATTTGAAGTGTTGGTCAAGACATCAAAGGCAGATATTGTTGGAATATCAGAGACGTGGTGTCACACAGATATAAGGAATGCCGAACCGGAATTTGGGGAGTACAATGTGTACAGAAAGTTGTTGTTGTTTGGTTTTTAGGAGCATTAGCAACTAAGGCCATATTGCTCCGGGATATGCGGTGGTCATTCCCTGACCTTTCCGCATCCTCCATATTAGGCGGTGATGGGCTCGAACCCCGGTCTAATCAAGAAGCGTGTGCTATGCACTGCTGCTCCTTCCCACCTGGCTACGGAGGCGCCATGTACAGAAAAGATAGACAGGATAGGAAGGGAGGAGGTGTTATGCTGTTAATAAAGAAAAACATAAAATCAAAAGAAGTGCATCCAGTTGATATAGATGAACAGTGCACTGTTGAGTCAGTTTGTTATGACATAAGCACTGCGAAAGCAAAAATAAGAGTAGGAGTGTGTTATAGGCCTAATGACTTGAATGAGTACAATGAACAATTGTACAGAGAAATAGAGTGGGCTAGTAAATCGGAATGTCTTATAATGGGGGATTTTAACTTCCCAGATATTGACTGGAACTTGTGGGTTGGGCACTCACACACTAGTCAGACTTTTGTGGATTTATTGGATGATTGTTTTCTGCAGCAGCATGTTCGAGAGGCAACCAGAGAAAGTAATACTCTTGATCTGGTTATCAGCAGTGATCATTCATGTATTAGGAATTTGCAGATAAAAGAACCACTAGGTGGCAGTGATCACAGTGTACTGACGTGGGATTTACTTAAAGATTTAATTACCATCCAGGGTAAAGAAAAGGGTTTTTGCTTCCGTAAAGGTGAGTACAGTGGTTTCCGACAGTTTTTAAATTCTGTACAGTGGGATCAACTGACGATGTTACTAACAGTAACTTCTAAGTGGGAAGCATTCAAGGAATTAATCGTGGAAGCTACTAAAAGTTTCATACCTATTAAGATATATTGTTCAAGGTTTAGGCCTAAATGGTTGTCAAATGAACTAACGAGACTCATAACAGAGAAGAAAAATGCATGGGATGCATATAAATTATGAAGCGACTCAGAAGCCTGTGGCAGTTATAAGTTAATCTGTAATCAGGTGACAAAGGAGGTTCGGTAGGCGAAGGAAGATTACGAGAAATCCTTGGCAAAAGATGCTAAGAAAAACAGCAAGGATTTCTTTACTTATATAAACTCTAAAAGGAAGGGGATGAATCTGATTGGTCCACTTGACATTGATGGTTCGACTGTTGATGATCCTACTCAGATAGCAAACAAAGTGAATGAGTATTTTGCATCTACATTCACATGTGAGGAATTATTAAGGTTTGAAAATGGCAGAAGGTTATCAAATTGTAGCAAGATACTTAATGATTTTGTAATAACTGAGAGCAAAGTGGAAGAGAAATTGTTGAAGTTAAACGTAATAAAAGCACCTGGGGTGGATGGGATCTATCCAGTTATATTAAAGGAGGCGGCAAAGCAACTATGGAAACCCTTAGCCATAATTATGAGAGCATCCTTGGACTCAGGGGAGGTCCCCACAGACTGGAGATGTGCAAATGTATCCCCAATTCACAAAGGGGGATCGAAGGGTGACACGAGTAATTACAGACCAGTTAGTTTAACTTCTGTTCATTATTTTCCGGGTAAAATAATGGAGTCACTGGTTAAAGATGCATTGCAGGATCATCTAGACAAGACTGCAGCAATAATTCAGACACAGCATGGGTTTGTTAAGGGAAAGTCTTGTCTGACAAATTTTATAGGATATTATGATGTGGGTACAAAGGAACTGGATGCAAAAAATAATTTTGATATCATATATTTGGATTTCAGGAAAGCTTTTGACACTGTTGCGCATGGAAGACTAGTGTACAAATTGGAGCAGAATGGTATTAAGGGTAAGTTGCTACAGTGGATAAAAGGATGGTTTAGTGCGAGAAGACAGAGGGTGGTAATCAATGGGTGCTGCTCTTCTTGGACTAATGTTATTAGTGGAGTCCCACAGGGTTCGGTGTTAAGTCCACTGTTGTTTTGTATATTTATCAATGATATTGATGAAGGTATATCAGACTTAATGTCGAAGTTTGCAGTGATACAAAGGTTGGCAGGGTTGTTAATGACAGTAATGGCAGTGTGCTACTGCAACAGGATCTAGGTAATTTGGGCAGATGGGCTAAGAAGTGGCAACTGAAGTTTAACCTTGACAAATGCAAAGTAATGCATACGGGTAGAAGTAACCCCAGAGAAACGTACCAACTGTGTGGTACTACACTTAAGGTGGTAGAAAATGAAAAAGACCTGGGAGTAATTGTGCAGGCAGATATGAAGTTTTCTGAGCAATGCAGACAGTCTGCCAGGGCAGGTCATGGGGTTTTGTCAATGATATATAAGAATTTTGCTAGCAGGGAAAAGGAGGTAATTATCCCTCTGTATAAGGCAATGGTCAGGCCACGCCTTGAGTACTGCGTACAGGTCTGGAGGCCTCATTTTAGGAAGGATGTAGATTTACTTGAGCGTGTACAGAGAAGGGCAACAAGATTGGTGAGGGGAATGAAGGGATCCTCCTACCAAGAGAGGCTTAAGTTCTGCAAATTGCAGTGGCTGGTGACTAGGCACCTGCGCGGTGATCTGATTGAGGTATATAAGGCCTTGAATGGTTTGAGCAAGCTGAATTCTGATGGGATCCTTCCACTTGTTCAGATTATGAACCTAAGGGGCATAAATTCAAATTAAGAAAAGACAGATGTAGAATAGATGTGCGGAAATTTGCCTTTAGCCAGTGGGTGGTTAATTGCTGGAACAAACTTTCATCTGTAGTTGTAGTTGATAGGTTGAATAAATTTAAGGAGGAACTGGACAGGCATTTGGAGGGAATGGTGTGATTTTTTTTTTTTTTTTTTTTTTGTTGGCTGATGCTGCATAAGCTTATACATTTGCTTTCTTGCATCACATGCCACTACTACTACTACTACCAGTTATGTATTGTAAGTAGATTTGTATGATAAATGACTTTTGTTTTATATTTGTGTCATTACTCTTGAGAAACTGACAGCTCACATATAATATATATGCTCGTGTGTGTGGGTGGGGGTATCCCTCAGCTCCTGAAAATTCTCATTTTTTAACACAGTCAGGTAACTTGTGGGGTTTAGTGCTTGAGGGGAGCTGCCGTACGAAAATCATAACAATGGTCACTGACAGCGATACTAAGGTACGGGGAAATAAAAATTAATAAACAAATACCCCCCACACACACACACACACTCACAACTTAGATTTGGTTTCCTCGGCAAGCTTAACTGTCAGTCCCTTTCTTTCGTTAATACAGATATAATGCCATAAAAAGTCAAAAAGGAAATATTTTTGATAAAATAAAAAGGAAATAAGATTTTTTGAAGATGAGTGAATAAATGGGGGAAGGGGGGATTGAACTGCAACTCGTCTATCACTATTTCAGTACAAAGCACCAACCAGCCCAGAATCCAAAAGGACGTTTTTCACCACTAATTAAATATGTACCAAAATTAGATCTAGTTTTAAACGATAACACTATTGAGTTTCTTAAGAGCTCACTTTATTCAGAGAGATAGTGTGGATGCTTATATTTTTGTTTTTAGAACAACTGTATGTTTAATAATTTTTGCTAGAATATTTATTATTGTAATAAAAGTTTGATTTAAAATATAAATTCAAGTAATTACTTGTTTTTTCCTTACTTTATTGCACCTAATTGTCATCAAAATTTATTGCGAAAAATGTTTTTTTTTTTTTTTTTTTTTTTTTGAATACCGGTATTAAGATTTTGACTGGTATTGTGAGCCCTAATTTTACTAAGTCCCAATATTCGCTGTTATATTTATTTTTGTTTCCACTTAATTAATCTATAATGACTTCTTCAACCTGTAAGTTTTTTTTTTTATTTATTTATTAAAATTTCTTGCATATTTATGGATCTTTGATTTCTACTTAAAAAAAAAAATTATAATAAATAAATAAAAATCCCTTACAGCAGTGGTCTCAAACTCTCGCATAAATTAAAATTTTAAATACGTGTGAATGTAAAATAAGAATTCTGAATTGTATTTAATTTTAAAATTTATAAACAGCATTTTTCAATATGTGTTGATTAACTTTTTTAACCCAAGTGCAATGAAATTCTTGAGATGGTAGATCACGGCACATTTTGAAGATAAAAATAGATCGCATCACAAATTACATTGGCCACCCCTGATCTACTGCATAGCCCACACATTAGTTTTTAACTGTTTGCTCCTTTAAAGAGGCACTTGCTGAGTAATGATTTGAATATAATGATGATCTGCAGAATGCAGTTGCCACCTGGCATCAGCAGTTTGGTTCAATAATGGGATAAGTGACTTATTTGTTTTTGTGATTATGTAATAAATGAAGTGTGTGGGTGTCATCATATGTATGAACATTCATCTCAGCAAAATTTTATGCTTTGTAATATGGTTATTTGCTGTACCTTACTTTTGTAATCAGCCCTCATATGATTACATCCTTCATGTCTGGCATGCTGTTGAACTGTTCACTATCCAATTAAAAATTAAAACATCTATTAGAATTATGTTAGTGTGAATTTTAAAATACTTCTTGTGTGATCTGGAATTTTCATTTGTGTCACTGAATATTTTTTGAACGGAGAAGTATATAGCTGTATTAAAAAAAAGCCACAAAGAACCCATGCTGGCATTCAAAATTAACTGAATACCTAATTGCATATTAATTGCTTATAGAGTTTTGATTTTTCTTACTCTGTGACACCATGATTGGGCAGTTTTTTTTTTTTTTTTTTTGTTTGTTTGTTTGTTTGTTTGTTTGTTACTACATATTGTTAAAGATATTTGTTCTTATTACCCAGTATAATGTCAAAATAAAGAATAGAATTATAAAATATACCATTTTAAACTATTTTTGTCCCCCTCTTCCTCCAATATTGAATGTTGCATACAATGTAGCAGCGTGCCTGCTTGTGTGACTTTTTTTTTTTGGCATGCTTGGTGCAGAGTTAATGACAACTTTAAAATGCTAATTTAATTTTGCTATATCTGCATTTGAATTATAATCATTAAAATACTTACTAGGTATATAGAAAAAAATTATATATTTTTTTAATATTTTGCCTTTAAAAATTCAAATCAACTAACCTAGGTGTATACTTTATTTTATATACACCAAGTGTATGTCAAGATCCATTTCTAGCATATGCAGGAGCAGAGAGATACCAATTACCGGTAAGATATCTTAATGTAATTATTGCTTACAGTTATATTTTGTGGAATGGTGACTTTCTGAATTAACTAACTTTTAATATAGTTAATGATGAATCACCAAATAGAGACAGAAAGAAGGGGGGGGGACTAAGAGAAATAAATTTTTTAAATTTTTTCTGTAGTTTACAGGTTTTGAAGTCAAAATTATTAAATATGAATTTAGTTACTTTAAAAAATACAATATATTACGGTCTTGGCTGGGTCCCCTTGAAGAACTGCATGCCCGGATACCCTAGTCACTTCTCCCATCATGCCTGGGCCAGTTCAAAGAATGTGATACTGGCAGAAAAATTCTCACATAATGAAGGCAATCCATATTAACAAGACCTGGAATGAAGTAAACTCATATTGCATGAACAGTGTCTGGTAGCAATTGTATCCTACAGGATGCCCCCTACTTCTGAAAATGAGCTACCTAGTGCAACTGAAGATCAACCACATAGCAGAGATCAAGGGAGTCAGTGTAGAGTTAATAACCTCCAAAAGGTGAATCCCTTTATCAACGATTGAACTGCAGGAGTTAAATCCCCATGTTATATTTGAAAAAACACAAGTCTTAGCCCATCCTAATAGGGTTTTTACCATTAAAGCCACTGAAGAGGCACTTCACCTAAACTATCAGTATATCAATTTGTTGGCAGAGCATGACAATGGCATTTCATTAGCAAGTGCTGTGAAGTAAGGTAGATAACATTTATTTGAAAGCTACTGCACTCAAATAAGTGGTCATAATTGGTTGGCTGACAATTTTTGGTAATAAGTGAAAAATACTTTTTTAGTGTGCAACTCAGCTGTTATGTTGATATGGCTAAGAATCAGCAATAATAACATTGTATAGCACTTATGTTATTTTAATAGTATAAATAAATAAAAATATGCTCTTAATATAATATTACTTTAAATTTTGCAAAAAAAAAACAAAAATAATAACAAATAATAAAATCATAACGTTTAGGCAAGCTATTGGAATATTTTTAAAAAGTGCACCCATGGATGGCTGTATTGAAATTGTGATTGTGAAACAGAATTAGTGTTGACTTAAAAGTTATGACACCACAGACGCTTCAACAGCTTACTGAACACTCAAGGCTGTTTTCTTAGATGCAGTAATCACTCCCTACACCTGTAGTTAAAAAAGGGGGCTAGGATTCTGCTGGGTGGGGCTTGAAGATTATTGTTGGATAGGTTCTAATTGTTCTATCCAATAATCTTTTACTCAGTCCACTGTTTCAAAATTTAATATGTCCTTTCGTGAGTTTAGGAAGTATTTCATATATATATACACAGGGTGATTCACTACCAGTGCGACAAACTTGCAGGAAGTGTAGGGGGCACGAAGACGAATCGGAATCACATAGCATTGCAGGGTCCGAAAAGCCTTCATCATGCGGTAGATGACGTTGAACGAGAGGTCGCGTGAACAGCGATCCCGCTGGAAGTCAGCATTTGTGAACCGTTTCTATTGAAGAAACCAAGTAGCAAAAGTCCTCCGGGGTGGATAATCCGTAGGCTCCAATGATTGGACGCGTTGCAGATGGTATGAACTCATTTGGTTTGTTGACAGTATCCTCAATACAGTGGATTGGGAAATACCCAATCATTGGCCTATCGCTTGAGTACTCATACTCGGATTGCCTTCTGGAAGACGTAGGACATTCTCCTCATTGTCTGGCGTCCTCGTTGTTCGCTCTTGATTCATGGTACCTCTTGTGAAACAACCAGTCTCATGTAACCTTCTGTGTACACGTGCGAAAATCGTATGATGAGGAGCACGCCTGTGCGGGAAACGTTCCTGGTACAAGCGCAGAGTGGCGTGCCCATTACAGTCCGCAGCTCCATACGCAAGGTACATGTCGGCCAGTTCAACGTTTGAATACTCATCCATCCTACTGCCTCAGGAACCGGTTTGCAAATGCTGACTTCCAGCGGGATCGCTGTTCACACTACCTCCCATTCAACATCCTCTACTGCATGACGAAGGCATTTCAGAACCTGCAATGCTATGTGATTCCGATTCGTCTTTGTGCCCCCTACATCTCCTGCAAGTTTGTCGCACTGGTAGTGAATCACCCTGTATATTGCACCAATTCTCTTTGAAAAATGTCGTTCATATAAATACTGACTTAGTATTCATTTCATCAATTGGCAGTGCATCATTTTTCCACAGAAGTACTGGAAACTTGTCTGCAAAAAAAAAAAAAAAAAAAAAAATTGAAACTTTTTGTGGACAAGTTTCCAGTACTTAAAGATAAAGGATAGATGAAGCAATAGAAGTTTTGTAGCATCAGTTTTTTTTCACTATGAGAATCTAATAGGTGCTATTATGAAAGAAGACAGAATTGATGTGCATTAGTCCTTAGCTGGAGAACTGACAAGTGCACAAGGAAGCTTCAAATATAACAAATTATCCCAAGCCATGCTTGGCATTTTAACAGTAACTCATGGCAATGCTGAGTGTCAAAGAATATTTAACCAATTAAACTGAGTTCAGACCTCTTTCTGGTTCAGTTTTTGAAATACTCTTGACAGTTGAGTCCAAACAGCAGTGCCATTTTTATAAAGAAAGCTTTGGCTCAACATTTCTGAAGATGTGCAAAGCTTGTTTCAGTATCTTTCTTGAAGCAGTGATAACCAGTTGATGTATAAAATAAAAGACAATCCAAACAGAAACCCGCAGAAGAAAAAAAGTGTTAGGTAAGCTAATGTTTAAAAGCTTACTGTACTGGAAAACAATCCTGTGACCGTGTTTTTTTATGACTGCATATTTTCATTGTTCATTAAGCATTTCAAGAAATGCTTAATGAACATAGAATTTGGGTATGCTTACTATTCTGAAAGCTGATGGTTAAGCCATAGGGAAAATGTTGAACAGGTATTCAATCTTAAAGTGGAAATTCAGACTTCAGTGAAACTGAAAGGAAATCTAGTGATTCAGTTTGAAGATGATAAATGGATGTGACTTTGCCTTCTTAGTTAGAAGCATGTAATGCTTCTAAATGATTTTAATGCACATCTCCAAGGGAAAGACCAGCTTATAAATACAATGTTTGATTACATCATAGCTTCTGAAATTAAACTTCGTTTGAGCAATTCACAGTTAAGAGCACACAGTTACTCTCTTTTCTGCTCCGTTTCATGTTAATGTTAATGACCTGAGAACTTGCAAAGGAAATGTATTGACATGCAATGTGGTTTAAGATTGAGAGAAAAGTTTCAAGTTAGACATTTGAAACACACTTTTATAAGAAGCGTGTTTCAGATGTGCTCATCAGCGATGTACATATCTGTATTGCTGAAGAGTGATGGTTTGAAATGCATAAAGTGTTCTTGAAAGTTCATTCTGAGTTGTAGTATCTTCAGTTACCCCTGATAAACTTCTTTGTGAAATGCAATGCCAAGTTTCACACTGACACTTTTGAAAATATAACATTTATTTAATTTGGTTATTAAATATAGAAAGCTCAACTGTAAATATAAACATTAATAAACAAAAATAAAATTGTATTTTGAAAAAACATAAATTAAACTGTTAAATACATAAAATTTAAAATGTGTGTATTTGCATATATTTCTGCCTATTATAATGTATAAATAGTTCTAAAAAATGCATATATTAGATTATATTATTCACTTTCATTTTCAGAATTTTTTAATTTCCTTCACATATGCTTCACAGCACATCAGATTTGATGTGCTGTGAAGCATATGTGATTATTCACATTGCTAACTCTCTATCCTGAGTAATTATTACTTGTCATGTTTATCATTCAAAAATAACAACAAATCTTTCAAAAACCATTAGAACTGTTAATAAATTTAGAATATATGGGAGAGTTTTCTATAAAAAATTACATTGTAAGCTTAGTAGCATCAGAAGCAGCCAGTTTCCCATGCTAGTATTAAAAGTTAAAGGGTATGACCCAACACAAATTTGGTGGGCAGTACCTCCTGGGTGGTACAACTCAAGGAAAATCATAAATAAAATAATTCAAAAACCATAAAAAGTAAAAATTTGTCTATATTTAAGTACAGAAAATTCACAAATTTTTATCTTCATCCAATGATTAATGTGGGCTTTTGAGTTATTTTTGAGTTATACTTCAGAGTTAATGAATCAATAGAAATATACCAGACTGGTCACACATGATCTTAACAAACATATGCCAGAATCTGTTCAAGATACCAAGGTACTCTTGTCGAGATGGAATTGCATTCTTAACTACAGACTACTTGATCTTTCCTACCACAGAAGCCAAAAACTCTGTGGCCTATAGTTAACTATCTCCTGTTTAGCATCACCTCTATGGATTGGAGAGAAATTAGCACTTCTCCAATCCAAGAGAATTTTCCCAGAGTCTAATGGTGCTCTCATTAACATTTCCAACAGTTTGATACACTCATATGCAGCCTTTTTTTTTTTAAAATTACAAATGATACCACTTCCTTCCACTAGAGCCTTGCTCTTTAGTCTCAGTACTTTTTCTAACAAACACTTCTCTGAGTTCATTATATCACTTATTTTGCAGCAATCTGGTACCTTGAAACTCATTTCTTGATACTGATTCCCAAGATTTTCAAGAAATATCTATATTTCTTATATCAATAAGAAATAGATGTTTAGCTAATCTGCCATTTCTGGTAGACTTCCTGTGGCTCTTTCACTGCACCAATTAAAGAAGAAAGTAAATCCTATTGAATTTACTTTTTACTTGTATTCATATATGAGAACTCCTTATCCACATTTTTAGCTCTCTCTTTGCTAGTGCTTTCTTATAATCAGCTTTTGCCTTTTTATGCACCATATATCAATATTATAAAGAAACAACATTGATGATTACTCTTCTTTGCTTAGTTCATAATGTTTTGTGGAATCATTTTATTACTGTTTTAAATGCATATGATAATAATCTTGTTTTTTGCTGTTAAATATTAAATGTGCCAATTTCTTTAAGTGTAGGAAAAAAATAAAAGAGGATAACTGGAATTATGTTACTTATTACTGTATATTATTTATTGTATAAATATTTCTAAACAACTTTACATTTATTGATAGCATAAACAAATGTTAATTCCTTGCAGGCTACATATGCAGCAAGTGCAGCATATACTGCAGCAGCTGCAAGAAGTTATGCTGCTGCAGCAGCAGCAGCAGCTGCTCAGCCAGTGGCATCATACGCTGCTGTAGCAGGGTATGTATTCTTTTTTTTTTTTGTTTTGTTTTGTTTTGTTATATTGATATACCCAAAAGTTTTTTATACAGTTTTTCTTCACTAAAAATGTATTTTAAAAAGCTTGAAACATGTTTAGCATAGTATTCAACTTTCCTTCCTTGAGATACAGAATTCCAAAATATTCTAGTTCATTGATGAAGAAATACTACTACTAATAAGAATAATAATTTTAAAAAAAATTGTGATAACAGTTTTTAATGGTGGAAAAAGAAACACTTGGGAAATATTCGAAACATAAGGAAAAATGTGTATGAAATGGCAACAGACCAGACACTGGGTCAAAGTGTGCAAGTACCTGGGGGGGGGGGGGTAGAGAAAGAGAGCTAACCTCCTGTCTTATTGGGTAATATGGCAGCCACACTCACATCAAACAACATGCAATATGTTAATTACATCACAATTTAGTGACACATACAGGAAGTTATCACTGCAACCGAGAATTTGAGAATTAGTGAAAAAAGTGAGTACAGTCAGTTCTACTATAACGAAGTACTTGTGTTCCTAAAAATCTCTGCGTTATGGTATTTCATACATTAAAAACAACAGGGCTTATGGGGAAAATAGGGATAGGGCAGAGCCCTCAAAAAAAAATGTTCAGTCTGGTAAGTAAAGCACTAAAAAAAGTTAGAAACCCAATAAAATTGCTAACAGGTTTAAACATCTTAAATTTCTAATAAATAAATATTATAGTAAATATAGCACTTTACTTTGACAAGATCATGAAGTTTGGTTGATCTTTCTATTCACTGACATTTCTTTTTTTTTTTTGGATTGTAAAATTTAAAACAGTAAAAAAGATAAGCAACCAATAACGACTAACATGGGATTCACAAAAAAAAAATAGGAATGAAGAGAAGATTCTGAAAATGTATTTATGTTTTTTATATGATTGAAGATTTCATGGAAGGGTTGTTGTTTGGTTTTTAGGAGCATTAGCAACTAAGGCCATATTGCTCCGGGAATATGCGGTGGTCATTCCCTTGACCTTTCCGCATCCTCCGTATTTGGTGGTGACGGGCCCGAACCCCGGTCTAATCAAGAAGCGTGTGCTACGCACTGCTGCGCCTTCCCACCTGGCTACAGAAGCGCCTCGTCATGGAAGGGGGAAACACATTTCACCATAATAACGTAAAAACCCACAAAATTCCAGCTATTGGTATTATCGCAAATACAGTAAGATCGAGTTTACTACTCATTTATAATTAGATTGCACTAACTGAAAAGCCCAGTAAACCGGGAACTGCAAATTGATTTTATTGTTTTATGGTAGTTGCCTCCAGAAATGTGCTCCCTCTGTTCACGCTATCATGCTTCATGAAATATCTGTTCAAGCAGAAAAATATGGGCTTCTGATCATCCGACAATATCACATGTTATCTTGTGAATACAGTGTCTCTGACATATACAACTACAGTAAATGGGAAATATAATTGTCACATTTGACATTTTTTAAGCTTGTATTTATTGCCATGCAGGTCAGTACGTTCAGCTTGGTGCCAGGTTTTGCATTCACCCAGTGTTACTTGCAGACGAAATTGCACATGGGCCATCGCAAAAATCGTGTTATACTTAGCTTAACGAATCCTACGGCCCGATGACATTTTAACTACTGGTGGAATGAAGAATGCACGAAAGCAAAGAAGGAAAAAATAAAGCGTGGAATTTATTTCGATGATCACCACCAACAACAGTTAATCTCATTAATTATAAGAAACTAAGCACAAGAACGCATCTCATTCAAAGACAAGCCAAAAAGGATTCCTAGACCCAGTTTGCGTCCACTATAAATAGAAACACTGACTCCAAATTAACATGGAAGAAAATTAGACAGCTTTCTGGAAAGTTCTGGCCATCCTTTCCTGGAATGGGCAAGAACTCTGCTCCTTGGGCAAAATCTTTGCTCAAGTCTCAGCAGCATCAAGCTATTCCCCAGAATTCCAGAAAATCAAGAAGATCACTGAACAGCGACCTATCAACTTTCGCACCTCTCTAATCTTACCATATAATCAACCTCTTCAGTATTTGGAACTTCTACAAGCCATTAAAGCAGCATGCAACAGTGCAGCAGGGCCCGATGGAATATATTACATCATGTTACAGCACTTTAATGACAAAAATTTACAACTGCTGCTTTTATTTTATAGTCGAATATTTTTGGAAAACATTTATCCTACAGCTTGGTACCAGTGCCCAGTTCTGGCCTTTTTGAAACCTGGAAAAGATCTGTGCAGTCCTTATAGTTATCGGCCAATTTCCTTCTCCAGTTGCCTCAGTAAAATCCTTGAGAAAATGATCCATAGGCGACTCATTTGGATCATTGAAGACCAAAATCTAATAGTCAACATGGCTTTCGCCAAAACAGGTCTGCCTTAGATCTCATGATCAAGGCTGAGTCCGCAATGCCTTTGTGAAAAACGAACACCTTGTTATGGTCTCCATAGACATAGAAAAGGCATTTGATACTACCTGGCATCACGGCATGCTTAGAGACCTGCATACCCTTGGTCTATGTGGCAACCTGTCTATATTCATTAAGAACTTTTTATGGAGTCGTTCTTATCGAGTATGATATTTTAACTCCCTTTCTACAACATTCTTGCAGGAAGGAGTTCTGAGCACAACCCTTTTTGCCCTTAGAATTGACACTATTACAAAAGAACTTCCCAATACTGTTGAGGCTTACCTTTATGCTGACGATCTCTCTCTTTCTTGCCATTCTCAGAACATGAGATCTATTGAACATCAATTGCAGATATCACTAAATAAAATACAAAAGTGGGTAGTGCTCAATGACTATCGTCTTTCATAACAGAAAGACGCTGTACACTTTTGCAACCAACTCAAATTACATACAGATCCCGAACTTCACATGTTAGACTTTACCATTCCGATTGCCAACAACATCAGATTCTTGGGATTAACTCTTGATAAGAAGTTAAACTTCCTTGAACATTTCGCCCCAGGACTCACATCTGGTGAGTATGGGCTTGGCACACCCAGGGTCCTGAGCTGGGCATCATCATTTTTCTCTTTCTTGGTGATTCCCTTCTACTTCTCTCTCTCTCTCTCTCTCTCTCTCTCTCTCTCTCTCTCTCTCTCTCTCTCTCTCTCTCTCTCTCTCTCTCTCTCTCTCTCTCTCAGGGTAATTCGGGAATTTTTTTTCCTCAGTCTTCCTTGCACCATATGGCTAAATAATATTAAATTTGTACGTAATACCTGTCTCAAAGAACTCAACATACTTTATCCGCCCTGTCATGGGGAGCGGATCGTACCTCATTGCTTCGATTACACAGAGCATTGATTAGATCCCGTTTGGATTATGGTGCTCCAGTCTACAATTCTGCCCAGAGGAGTGTACTATGCTGGCTGGATCCTATACAACACAGTGCATTACGGATTGCACTTGGAGCCTTCAGGACATCTCCAATTCGTAGCCTATATTGAAGCTCACGAACCCACCTTGGCAGAAAAATATTACTATTGAAGTATGCAGCCAAAATAAAAAGTTGCTGTTTGCATCTTATTCACCCATACCTCTTCAATCCTCAACTACCTAATCTATACAGAAATAAACCTAATAAAATAAGGACAGCAGGCCTAAGGCTTTTTGAAATATCACAGAGTTGGAAAGTTCCTCTTCACAGTAGTCAACAGGTAATGAATTACTTTCATCCACCTTAGACTCCCCCTCCTCAACTGAACTTTGATACTTATTTTCTTCAATGGGGTAAGAATCTTCTACCGACTCTCAACCTGAAACAACTCCATTCAAGTCATATTCAGAGCTATGTTGATTTCCTGCCAATATATACCGGTGGGTCCAAATGTCAATCAGCCATTGCAGCAGTATTTCCCTCTGCTATCATTTCAGCTTCCCTTCCACCTGAATATAGCAACTTTTCTGCAGAACTACATGGAATAAAATTAGCTCTAGAAAATTTGAATCTTTACCCATCTCCAAAATATTTAATTCACAGACTCTCTTAGCTCAATTAGAGCAATGTAAAATCCCTCCTATACGAATCACCCTTCTTTAAACCAAATCAGGAGGTTGCTCTTGAAAATTGAACATATATTTAGTGAACTTTTGTTGGATTCCAGCACATTAAGGAATAAAGGGGAATGAACTGGTAGATATATCTGCAGCAAAAAATCTGTCAACTTTAAATTTGAAATCTGTCCGTATTCCAGCCTCGGACTATAATGTCATCATAGCAGCAGCATGCTTACACAGTGGAAAGAACTATGGCACACCCAGACTAATAATAAACTTTTTCAATTGAAACGGGAACCAAATGTTTTGGCACTCAAACATCCAGACAACAAAAAGGGAAGAAGTGGTACTTGCACAGGCAAGAATAGGGCATACTCATCTGTCCCATATCCATCTACTCACAGGTGATGATCCTCCTCAGTGTCAACATTGCTCAGCACAACTAACAGTCAAACATGTTCTTATTGACTGTCCTCACTATCAACAGGACAGAACAGCAGTCCTGCTTTCTTTAACAAATCTTCAATAACCGAAATCATTAGAGCATATTATCGGCGATCAGGCAAATATTAATTAACTTTTCAGCTTTCTGAAGAAAATTGGAATATATCATCGATTCTGAATAGTTTTCTAAAATGAAATGAAATGAAATGCCTTTAATTCTGAATTATTTCCTAACACATCTCTATGGGCAGGTGCACTGTAGGCAGTGTAGCTTATGCGGCATTAAACACCCATAACACACACACGCACACTAGAAGAAAATTGAGTCTGTATTTTTTGATTCAGAATTGAAAAGTGTATAATGAACACCATACTTCATTTAGAAAAAAACAAAAGAAAAAGTTTCTGTATGTCAGTATAATCATGTCATTTTGCATTGATTTCTCTGATACTAGAAGTGACATGATAAAACTTTTAACATAATTTTTTCTTAAAAATAAAACTTTTTTCCTTCACTATATTTAGAGAAGAATATGTTGTTTTTTTAATATACAGGATAATTTGGAATTACATGTTATAAATTCTACAGCGGATACCTTGATAACAAAAAGAATTCAAATGTTCCTAAAGAATTTTTTCAAAACCAGCATAGGTTTTCCCAAAAAAACATGTTTAAGCAAAATGGTCCCAAATTATGTGATTACACTAAATATAGTAAGGTACACTAAGTATAATAAATAAGAAATCTTGCCAGCAGGGACAAGGAGTTGATTATCTCATTGCATGAGGCAGTAGTTAGGCTGCAACTTGAGTACTGCATAGCAGTCTGGAAGCCTCATTTTAAGCAGGATGTGGATCTGTTGGTACAGGTGCAGAGAAGAGTAACAAAATTAGTCACAACACAAGAGGTACTGGTACTCTTACCATGGAAAACTTCAGTTCTTTTGGGGAGCCATTGAGTCATTTCAGATCTTCACAGTGCATACCTACCCACCGATGCATCCCAAAAAAAGATCCAAAACCCTGCTCTGGGTAGAGGCATACACTATTTGTTTTAACAAAAATTGGGGAATGTCCACAGTTTGTACAAGATGGGTTGATTTACAGAACCTTTCCATTCATGATAGACATCAGTGAGTGGAGCCATAAAAAGAAAATTTTAAATTAATTCCTGCTAATCTGGATGGATCTTTACCCATTTGGTGACTGGTGATGAAACTTGGCTACATTTTTATGACTTTGAACTCAAATTGGAATGCATGCAGTAGAAGCTAAAGGGATGTTCAACTCCTAAAAAATTTTGAACCCAACCATCAGCTGGAAAAGCATTATGTCAACCTTATGCCACTTGTAGTTCAGAGAAAAAGACATGGAAAGTTGGATCATGGGGTGTTTTGCTTCACCATGACTGCACCCATGAACAAGTGCACAAGCTCAGGTTGTGTAGGCAAAAATTCATGAATGCGGATTTTTAACTAAACTATTATCCATACAGTTTGGATCTGGCTTCAAGTGGCTATTAATTGTTCAGAAACCACAAGGTCTCACTTTTTTTTTTTTTTTTTTAAATCATTTTAAAGACTATGAGCTAAAAGCAACTGTGGAAGCCTGGTTTCATTTCTAACCTTAAGAAAATTGTCTTTGAAGAATTACACTCTGCAGATTATTACAATAAGTGTAATAGAACTTTGGGAGTGATAGAACGTTTTTCATTATATTCACTATTTCAAAGTGAATACAAAAATGAAAACTAAAAAAGAATAATAATAATAATAAAAAACGAATTTGTCTTTTATACCTCTTTGAGATCAGAACAGGCAGATCGCCTAATCCTTGAAGGAAGACAAGACAAGTCTTTTATACTCAGTTCTCCAAACGTTTTGATCACCTCCTGTAAATAAAGTTCAGTGTTCAGCACATCAGCACCTGGGACCTTATATTTACTGTTTTTCTTCATCAAAATCCATTTGTTTGCTATTCAGCTAAAGTAATTGATACAGATTTTGATACATGTGAATGAGTGATATAACATGTAGAGATGTGGCTGATCCTGACCTTGATACATGCCAGGGAAAACTGCCCAGATTTTAATGTGCAAAGTGGAATGGGAAAATCATTAAAGTGAAAACAAGATGTCTTGCTGTATCTATATAGAGTGCCAAAGGATCTAGAAAACAATATTCTCCAACATATCAGGATGTGATGTGATGTTATTTTATTATTTTATTTTTTTGCTGTGCAAGACTTGAGGGGAAAGAATGGTGAAAAATAGTCCTATCTGAGATAGGACTATTTTTCACCAAATAGTCCTATCAGAGTAGAAAGATTCTGTTATCAGTTATCTATTCTCTGTCTCATGAACAAACTTTAATGATTTTTCATTATTACCATGATAAATATAGAAATTTAGTGAAATTGGGGGAGGAGGGACCAATGGTGGCAGAATTTTTCAAAGTTAAGCCTGGGGACTTCACAGAATAATGCTGTGAATACCACATATGATAATGCAACCTGCTGGTGTGCAGATTTCTCAAAATGCTGTTGCCTAAGATTTCAGGAGATGCCGTAAATGCTTCTCTCAGACCAAAGAACTAAATGGATGATGATGATGTATATGAGTGAAATAGACATTAAAACTACTTTGAAACTCCAATGGAAGGAAGAGAGAAAGGATAAAGTGAATGTAATACAAAGTATTGCGTTACATTCATGTCCTTGAGATTTTTAAGTGGACAGACACTGAAAAAAAAAAGACTGATTTTTGAACTCCAAATCCACAAAAATCTTACAATTTCAAGTAAACAGAAATGGAAATCACCATTCATCAAATATAACAGGTCTGCAGTAGAATAGACATGTCCAACAGAAGTACTGCACTGATAGCACTTACAGTACTGGAGAATATGAAAATTACTGCCAGCTCTCTGAATTTGTAACAGAGAGTCCATCTGTTTTACTCAATTTGACCCTTCTCTTTCTCAGCATCATAATATTTGGTTACAGAGTTTCTTTGTCTTTTCACAGAAAGTCAATTTGTCTTTTTCTTTACACAAAAAATAATAAAATTATGTTAACATTGCAATTTTTTTTTTTTTTTTTTTAAATTTTGATAATTTCTATTTTTATTAGAAAATTGGCCATTGAGTATGTGCTGTTGTAGTTCATGTTTCAAAATAGACACACTGGATAATAGTGTTGCTCTACGTGCAGTCATTTCATAGTATGAAGCTAATTAACAGTGTCCTTCATTAAATGCAACATTACACTTATGTAAATGTGATTTTTCAATTTCAAGTGGCGTGAAACACAGTGTAATCGGACATTTGCAAACAAAGAACTTTTCAAAGTTTTCATAGAGGACAGTGTGTGGTGCACAGAATGAAATGCAAAATAATGTTGGATTTCATGGTGACAGTGATGTCATATTTTTGAAATGTTTTTTCATAGAACATCTTTAGAAAATCTTTTTTCATAGAACATATTCTTCTGAGTTGTGCCAATCATGCAGGCACATTGTTGAGATGTTTCCTGATAGCAAAATAACAAAAAACATAGTTGTGGAAGAACAAAAACAGCAAGCATTGTTAGTTCAATTGAAGAGCAGTTTGGAAATCCAAACCACTCTTCAATTGAACCTACCTCATGTACATGTGCTGTTGAAAAATGTTATATGCAAATTTATTTTACCAACAGTGTTCAAATATTCCACTTCCGTTTTGGAAATTGATTTCCATAGCATACTAAAGCAGAAGGATGTTCTAACATAGTCATAGGCATTTCTATTACCAGGGTAACAAATAGTCTAAAATAACAGGAGAAGGTTCTGTTCTTTTGCCCAGTGAGGAAATACTTTATAGCTGTGTGTGTGACTAAATGTGCAGAAATTCCCATTGAAAAATGGCATTCTTATAAATACTGAAGTAGTACAAATTTCATCAATTGGCAGTGCATCATTTTTAAATTTAAAATTTTTTGTGGACAGGTTTTCAGTACTTCTTTGTGTCATTAAAGATAAAGAAATAGAAAAAACAGTGGATGTTTTGCAGCATCGGTTCTGTCGGTTTCAGTGTGAGAACCTGTCAGATGCTACAAGGTGTGGCTATTAAATAACAACACTGTCAGCACAGCCACTACACACCAAGCACCTCCTGTGAAACAGAGACACAGCAGTTGACCTTAAACCTTTCCATAGTTATGTTCCAACACGCTTGTTTGCTTTTCAATGAGACGGGTTTTCATTACCTTGTGTTTTTGCAGTTTGCTGGGAAAATGACAGACAAAAGAATAGAACAATGAATCAACCTCAATTTTTTAACAAAACTTAAGAAAACACCAGCTGAAAGTTATGAGTTATGTCAAGTTTATGAGGAAGACACTATGTCAAGAGCTGCATGTTTGAATAGCATAAAAGATTTTTAGAAGGTGGAATATGGAAGATAACGATTGACCAGGCTGTCGGGTATCTAGGAAATGTGTGCCAGGTAAGGACATTGATTGGAAGTGATTGTCATTTAAGCATTAGAGCAATTGCATCAGAACTCAGTATGAACAAAGAAACAGACAAATTTAAACTAAAAATTTAGGCATGAGAAAAGTGTGTGCCAAGGTGGTGCCAAAAATTTTGAATGAATACCAAAGAATGAGAAGATATTTTGGGAAAAAATTAAGATCCAGACTTTCTGATTACTGTAATTAATTGCAGTGAAAGTTGGCTGTTCCAGTATGACCTAGAAACTAAAAGATAGTCAATGCAGTGGAAGACAGAACCCCCAGACTACAAAAAGTAAGAATGTCAAAATCAAAATTGAAAACTATGCTTCTTGTTTTCTTCAATATAAAAGGATTTATTATGGCTGGATATGTCCCACAAAATCACACTGTCAATCAAACATACTCCATTGAAGTTCTGACAAGGCTGTATGGAAAAATTCAAAGGAAGAGACCTGAATTGTGGAAGGGTGGTTGGATGCTCCAACACATAACACACTTTGTTCACCAGCGTCTGGCCAAAAAACAAATCCCTGTGTGTAAACATGCACTGCATTCACCCAATATAGCCCGTTGTGACTTTTTTCTCTTCCATAAACTGAAAAAAATACACTTAAGACTACTTTTCAGTCCATTAAAGACATTCAGAAAAAAATTACCACGAAGTGTTAAAAGTGCTTACAGAAGATAACTTTCAGGAATGTTTCTGTGCTTGGAAAAAAAAGTATGGAACAAGGCAATTATTTTGAAGGGGATAACTTGTAAGGTATGAAATATTTCATAATATCTAATTTATTGCAACAGTCATTATTATTATCAACCACACCTTGTATTACGATGGGAGAAAGAATTGATGTACAGTGGTCCTTGGTCGGGGAACTGAAAAGTGCACAAGGAAGGTTGAAATATAATAAATTATCCCAAGTCAAGTCCTGCCTGCCATTTTAACAGTTCCTCATAGCAATGCTGAGTGTGAGAGAATATTCATTCAGTTTAGAAAATCAGAAACTGAGTTCAGATCTTCTTCTGGTGCAGTTTTGGAAATGCTCCTAACAGCCATGTCTCAACAGTAGTGTCATTGTTATGATTAAAACTCTGACTTAACATTTTTGAAGAGGGCAAAGTCTGATTGGAAGTGTATAACAATATCTTTCTTGAAGAAATCAGTCGATATGTATTACAAGGTGTTTGAAACCTTGGTTTGTGCTGCTGTTGATCCCAATATTCTTCTTCTTATTATTATTATTATTAGCAGCCACATGGTGCAAGAAAGACTGAGGCTTAAGCTGCACCAGCCAAAAACAAATTCCCGAGTTACCCTGAGAGAGAAGTAGAAGGGAATCACCAAGAAAGAGAAGAATGATGATATCCAGCTCAGGGCCTTGGGTATGCCAAGCCCATACTCACCAGATGTGAGCCCCTGCGGTAAAATATACTGAGAAGAATCCAAACAAACATGGTACACCAGCTGAGAAAATGCGTGGAGAGTCAGAATGAACACTTTGAACACATGTAATGTAAATTCCATTGGTTCCAGACTTTTTGGACACCCTGTAGAATTTCTAAACAGAAATCCATAGGAGAGAGGGCAATATGTTAGGTAAGCTAATGTTCAAAGGTATACTGTACTGGAAAACAAGCCTAAGACTGGATTTTAATATGAAATGTGTATTTTGCCAGTGAAAGTGCAATGTGGACTTTAAAAAAAAATTGTTATTTTCCAAAAATCTCCTGTTTTCCTCCTTTTTTCCAAAATGTCATGTTCCCCCCCCCCCTCTTTTTGTCCAATACCTGATTAACATTTCTGATTTACAGCTTTTTAAAAGTTTTCTTTTTTATTTTTTTTTCCAGCTTTTTAACAGCAGAGAAATAGAGAAATTGACACACATCAAAATTATAGATATTAATAAAGTGCAGAGAGATAGTGTGTGAGTGCAAGCCTCTTTCCCCTGTCTCTTCACTTACAGTAATCACCAAAAAAAAAAAAAAAAAAACAATCTCACCACTCTCTCTCTGTTTTTGGTTGTTGCTTTCGTTTTGCTTTATTGTTTCAAGCCATCTACTAATATGGTGTTCTTTGCATGGCTTGCACCTCAGGGGTGGGCCTCAAGTCCAAACATAATGTGCGCGCGTGCACACACACACACACACACACACACACACACACACACAAAATTGGGTTGATAAGCTTGACTCTGAAATTATTGAGAAGAACTAGTAGCATTATTATTATTATTATTAGCCATATGGTGCTAGCGCAGCATAAACTTCAGGAAGCGCCGACCGGGCTAGCCGAGTGGGTAAAGTACCTGCCCGGCAACCCAAAGGTCGCGGGTTCGATTCCCGCCTCGGGCTTGGATCAAAGTACAGAAAAAACCTTGGTAGGTGCAATATGGCCACAGAAGCCGATGCGCCAACAACTACCAAATCAAAAAAAAAAAAAAAAAACTTCAGGAAGCCTGAAGTTTATGCTGCGCTAGCCAAAAAAAATTTAAGCACCCTGAGAGAGAGAAATAGGAGGGGAAGCACCAAAAAAGAGAAGAATGATGATCTGCCTAGTAGTGGCTCTTTTGGAGCATGCAGTATGCTTGCTGTGCAACCTCCATTCCCTTCCATGCTCCTACCAAACAGTAGCTGTCCAAAGATGCCTATAGACATCCATGCTTTCATAATCCATTAGATCTTCCTGGATAAGCAAGTGACTCAGACCAGTATGTAAGGAGGGTGAGCCACACAAGTTAGTGCTTGTCGTGGCAGGCTTTCCTTATCCTTCCTCATCTCCACTGCTCATCTCCCTTCAATCCATCCTCCCTTACAGGGGAGTCCTCCCAGTGAGAGAACTAATGGCTGGTGTCAAGTGGCCACTCATAAAGCTCAACATAATGTCAGACACAAAACCTACTCTCACACTTGCCTGCAGAAATGCCAACATCACATGGCAACCACAAGTTGTATTAGGTACTTCTATAAGCAAAACCACACACAGCAGCAGCAGAGCACATCATAAACAATATTGTATGCAAAATATGGAGAGAGAGAGAGAGAGAGAGAGAGAGAGAGAGAGAGAGAGAGAGAGAGAGAGAGAGAGAGAGAGAGAGAGAATTGTGTAACCATCTTGGAAGTTCCACACCTGTGATGGGGGGGGATGGAGGTCAGAGTACCACATCCATCATAATGAATTATCTGATGCAGAATGGAATAACAACAATTTGTGATGGATATCCTTAGGTTGTGATGGGGATAATGTTAATACAGGAGCAGAAATCAGTTGTTATACTCACTGAGCAACTATTAGGAGGCTAGTACAAAGGATTGTGTAAAATTGCTAGGTAGTAACACCATTTACTGCATCACCTTATTCAGACTGGAAGGATCTTCTTCAGGGTCCCATGTTTTTACTGATCTTGCTGGAAACTAATTAAGTCCTGTGAAATTCAGTAGATTTACTCCATTAGAAGTTAAATTGGATAAAAATTACATACTTATCAATAATTGTGTAATCATTGCAAACAATAAACAACAGTATAAAATATCAGATAAAAGTAATTCTCATAAATAAAAATCCATGTTGTAAAAATATAACTGGAAACTCCTCCCTTTTTTTATAGGTGTGTTAGCATATATGTGTAATGCATCTTTGTCTTCACCATGTCTATTTGTTTGCTCACATATAACAAGTCAACTTCGAGTGTATGTATTTTTGTGAAATTTTATGCTGGGGCATTTTAAAAAGATTTGTCAAGTCCTTGTTAAAATCAAATCGGTAGAAATTTAGTAATTATTATTTCTTTGTTTGTCCGCACATCCCACTCGACTCTCAGTGAATGGATTTTCATGAAATTTTATATTTGGAACTTTTGGCAAGATTTATCGTGTCTTCTGAAATTTTATTAAAATCAAACCAATAGAAATATGGAAATTATTATTTATTTGTCTGTTTATCCATAAGTAACAACTTGATTTATAGTGGTTGGATTTTTCACAAAATTTATATTTAGCTGTAGAGCAATTTTTCAAGCCATCCCAAATTTCATTAAAATCAGACCAAAGGAAATCTGGCAGTTATTTTATTTTTTCATACATGTACCACATAGGCTATCCATATACCATATTTTGTGGGTGATGCACTGCATATTATGTTGATTGCCATGTATTGTTGGAGGAATAAATGGGCTATGTGGCAGATTAATAGAAAAACAATGTTTTCAGTGCATGTTTTTTGCCTCCCCCCCTTTTTTTTTTTTGGTTATAAATTACAAATAATAACTATTTATTTTCTAATGCCCCTGAAATGCAACATGCTGCACATTAACTTGTTTTAATAAAGTTAGCTTATGCTTCAAAAAAAAAAATTTTTTTTTTCATTATTTAATTCCTTTATTACAAACATAATGGTTACTACTAGTGTTCTCCCCAGGCCCTATCGAATGGTCGCACCGCCCAGTGAATTTAACTGACTGCCTGACTAAAATTTAAGAGATTCTCACGGTACCGTATGGTACTGCTCACTGATCTTGATCAATATTAATTTGAACATACTATGCGATCAAGGTCAATGTGACAGGAGCATATAATGTTAAATTATGCAATTAATTTGTGTGTGGATCGCTGAAGTCACATTTATAAATAACAGAAAATTTTATAATATTGCGAAGTATTACACTTCCCCACCCAGCTACTTCACAATGCCAAAATTTTTTGGGGAGAACAGCGAATACTAACGACATATTTTTATTCCACCCAGTAGAGGGTTAATCTGTAGACTTAATCATTGAAAAAAAAAAAAAAAAATATGTAAGCATGACTTGGTTTCAAACTAGCATTTAAGTGGAGAAAATATCTAGCATTCCTGGGAATTATAATAGTGATTTTTCGGTCCATCTTTGACACCACAGACAACTAGCATTAGCAAACTATCATTATGACTAGGTCCAATTTTGAAAGACTCATCTAATGGCACTAATAAGGCACGTAGTTATCATAGATTTCTAGAGCTATTTATTTTCTAATGCCCCTGAAATGCAACATGCTGCACATTAACTTGTTTTAATTGTGTGTTTATTGCTGTATTATCCTATTGTCTTTTCTTATATATCTTCTTTTCTCTCAGGTCTCCATCTTTATATTACAGTTATGGACGTGAGTACGCTGATCCTTATTTGGGCCATAGTATAGGTCCTATGGCTGGTTACGGAGTAAGTGATATTAATGGCATTATTTCCTATAACTCAGTTATAATCTGTAATAACTTACTTTATTTATTCTATTTTCATTTTTTTTTTTTTTTTAAGAAAGTGGGGGGGGGTTCAAGGCAGCATTCTGAGCAAGGAAGTACCTTGTATGTAATTGTAAATTATAGTCACAATTTATTTTCTCTAATTTAAAGGGAAGTAAGTAATTTAGTACATTTGAATGTATCAAATTTAAGCCTTGGTCAGTTGCACTCCTAAAAGGAATGCAAGGATCATGTGGCATATTGGTAAATTAATTTTAGTGTATTGGAATATGTTAGTGTACCTATCAGTAGACCTATGTTCTATTCATTTAGTCAAAATTTTGAAACATCTTTGCCTTTTGTTTTCAAGAAAAGATGGGTATGTGTAGATTTTACAGATTTGAGGTGCATTATTGTATTAGGTATACATGTTCGCAGGGAGCATTCTGCTCTCTCCAAAGATTGAAGCCAAGAAATCGACACAGAAACTTAGTCTTATGTCCAGCTTAAAGATAAATTCACACTGTTAATATCTTAGTGTCACTAAATTGTAAATATCTTTTTAAATTTTAGAGCATCACCTAAACAGGTGAATCTACTGTGCGTTTAAAAATCTGAGACACTGACAGGAAGACAAATGTTTTGAAGCTTACTCATCTCTTATCACCCAGCCTCTGTTAGCAAATGTATGCTTAACAGAATGAGTAATTCTTTGGATTGATCTTTCGAGAGAGAAGAAAATGATCACGTACTTAATGCAAAATCTGTCAGATTTTGTTTTCTGCATTAAAGTATGAGTATTTTGAATGCAGATTACAACTGTATTTGTTTTGTATTTTCTCTGGTTTCTAAACCAGAGAAACCCATACAAAATCAGTTCAGGGTATTTTGTGACGTAAGTTGCAGCAATGTGCCTTTTGTCATAAAATATCAAATTTTAATTTACATGAGATTCAGATTCTAGAGAAATTTTATATAGTTATAATCAAAGTATAAACTTTTAAGTTAAAAAAAGTTATGAAACATAATATAAAATAATATATATATATATATATAATTGCCAGAGCTTATGTATGTCTTGCCTCCAATAGTTACAGAATGATTAGGCAAAATGTGAAACTAGTGTTAGTTGAGGTTCCCAGGTGTAAAATTATACAATGTTTTAAAGATTTATGCACAATTACAATTTTATTGCAATTAATGTAACATGTTAATAACATATTAAATATTTAACAATTTTTCTTGTTAAACTGACATATGGAGCCAATAGCCAAGATATTTAGCCAGAATCTTAGTTCCACTTTCACCTAGTAGCATTTTTCTGTATAAGATGTCTTTTGATGAAACATTTTGTCGTTTTCATCATCGAAATGCCCATGTATGATGGAGGAAAATATAATTGCAGGAAATATATCTCTAAGGATTGGAGGTTTTTTTTTTTTTTTTTGAAGGCATCCAGCATTTCTTTAACAGTATCAGCCATGTCTGTTTTAACATTGCCTAGGAAGTTGGCAGCAGCCATTTTAAGAGCTCCGTGCTGCTTTGCCAATTGAGTTTAATATGGCTTCATTATATGTTGGCATGTATAAATTTTCTGATTTGTGGACTAGAGAAAATATCTTCGATTTTTGCTTCATTTATTATTCGGATTCTATTTGTTAATTCATGTCTTTTCCAAAATTATTTCATTGAGCCTAATATAGTTGGAAGGGAAAGTAAAAAATATATTTGCAATAGGCTGCTAATATAGGCTCTGTCAAGCTATTTGATGCCTGGGAGCTAAATGACAGGGAAGTGGAAGACAAATTGTTGAAGTTAATGAGTAACTAATGCACCTGGAGCTTTCAATTACATTAAAAGAAGCAGTGAAAGCGGTAAGCAAACCTTTAGCCATAATTATGAGAATATCCTTAGATTTGTGAGAAGTTGTTTATGGATTGGAGATGTGAAAATGTCTCTCCAGTTCACGGGATGGGGGGAAATAAAAGGATGTAGTGAGTAATTATAAACCTGTTATCTTGACCTGTTCTAGGAAAAATAATGGGGTGACTAGTTAAAGAAGCAGTGAAGAACCATCCAGATAGGAATGCATTTATGAAACACTAACAGCATGGATTTGTTAAGGGGCAAACTTGTCTGACCAATCTGATTAGATCCTATGACGTTGTAACAAAGATAAAAAATAAGTTTGATATTATCTACTTTGATTTTGGAAAAGCTTTTGATACTGTTCCACAGGAAAGACTGCCATACAAATTGGAGAAGTGTTCAGGTCTAGGCCCATTGTTGTTTTCTATATTTATTAATGATATTGATGAAAGTACGAGGGCTGTTCCGAAAATATGCAGCTGGCAACTCTGCTTCGTTGCTATGGAAATGAGTGACTTTGCGATCTAGGAATGTTCCCCCACCTTTTCTTAGTTTGTACAAGCTTATCACGTAGTATTAATTTTTGTGTTCGTTATTAACAGTTTATGTGAAGCATGTTTTATGATGGGGGATGAGAAAGATATTTCGTTAATTATTAGACAAAGAATCGCAATTGAATTTTGTGTAAAGTTAGGCAAAAGTGGTCAGAATACGTTTGAGATGATTCAAGAAGCATACAGTGAAGAAGCCTTGGGCAGAATGGCCATATTTAAATGGTGGAAGCATTTTAAGTACAGGGGAGGGGAAGCATACGAGATGAACAAAGAAGCTGGTGTCCATCAACCTCAGTGAACGATGAAAACATTGAGGAAGCCAAATTATTGAAAAAAAAAAAAATAGACATTTATCAATTCTTGATCTAGCAGTTCAGTTGAATGTTGGTGTAGCAAAGTGTCACGAAATTGTAAAGATGCACCTTAACATGTCATGTGTTTACACAAGATGGGTACTACGCATCTTACCGCAGAACAAAAAGAACAGCATGTTCAACTTTCTCAAGCCTTTATTGTCAAGATGGAAGATGATCCCGACTTTTTAAATAAAATAATCACGTGTGACGAGTCCTGGATTAAACATTTTTATCCCGAGTCCAAACAGCAGTCAAGCATATGGAAACACCTCCAAAAAAATTTCGAGTTTTTGGTTCATCAAAAAAATTGATGTTGATTTGGTTTTTTGATGCGTGCGGAATAATACTGTAGCACTGGGTTCCTGAGAAACAAACTGTAAATGGAGAAT
This sequence comes from Mastigoproctus giganteus, assembly GCF_048544385.1. NCBI lineage: Eukaryota > Metazoa > Arthropoda > Arachnida > Uropygi > Thelyphonidae > Mastigoproctus > Mastigoproctus giganteus. The sequence continues at coordinate 93,679,693 of NC_143584.1, read as the reverse complement.
ATTATGCTAACACGTTGCGAGTTCACCTCAAAGGAGCAATTAGCAAAAAAAAAAAAAAAGACCAGAACTGCTTAATCAAGAATGGTTTCTTCTTTCACACACTAGGCCACTTCGCACAACCAGAAATGCAAGCTTTAGTGAAAATTGGTGGTCAACCATTAGACCACCCTCCATACTGCCCCCAGACCTCGCACCATGCAATTTCTGTGTTTTCTCAAGCCTCAAAAAAGAAGAGTTGAGAGGAAAAAAATTTAACACAAGTGAAAAAGTTAAATCTGCCACATCTGTTATCCTACAACACCTTTCAGAAAATTGACGTGTCTCAGGTGCTAGTGAACCGCTGTGAAAGGTGTATAGAATGTGAAGGATGCTATTTCGAAAAGGAGACCCATACCAACCTCCCAAATGACTCAGACTCAAGAGTAATGATCTCAGTTTGTGTATTTTCGGAACAGCCCTCGTATATTAGGCTTAATTTTTTTTTTTTTTTTTTTATGAAAACCCCAAACACGAAAGGTATCAAAACCTATAGTACTTAGTACCGTGCATGGGTTGAGAAGTATGGGGGGGGGGGATGCCAGAAACTTTGCTCTAGACACTAAACATGGGTTTCACCACTTCAAGCCTCCAATAAGCAAAGTGGTGGTATTTCACCGGTTGATGAAAGTCATCTACCACCTGACTGTCTACATTTACAAAGTTTGGCAGGTTGATTAATGACAGTAAGCTGCTGCAACAAGATCTAAAAAAAAATTGGGCGGGTGGGCTGAGAAATTGGCAGTTGAAGTTTAACAAATGTCAAATGTAAGATACTGTGTACGGGTAGCAGTAATTCAAATTAACTTACCAATTGTTTGGTACTACACTCAGGGTGGTGGTAAATGAAGAAGACCTAGGGGATAGTTGTTCAGTCAGATATGATGTTCTCTGCAATGCAAACAGGCTGCCAGGAAAGCACATTGGGTTTTGTCAGTAATTGGAGGAGGTGATTATCCTAGATGTTAAGGTAATGGTCAGGCCATATCTTGAGTACTGCACATAGGTCTAGAGGCCTCATTTTAGGAATGATGCTTGAACAGGTACAGAGAAAGACAGCGAAATCGGTGAGGAAAACAAAGGGATGCTCTTGCCAAGAAAGGCTTCATTCTGCAAATTGCAGCATCTGGACACTAGGCTCTTGTGAGGTGATATGATTGAGGCATTTAAGGCCTTGAATGGATTGAGCAAGCTCAGTGCTGATGACATTCTTCTGCTTGCTCAGACTGCACAGGAGGGGATATAAATTCAAATTGAGAAAAGGTCGTTGACTAGATGTATGGACGGCTGATTGCCAGAACAAACTTACACCTGTTGTTGTGGATTGTATAGCTTGAATAAATTCAAGGAAGAACTAAATATACTATTGTAGTGGATGCATAGGTGAAATGAAAAGTTTTTATTTTTATGGCTGATGCTGTATAAGCTTACTTTTTTGCAACATTTGCCACTGCTAATACTAATATTCACTTTTCTGAAATCCAGTTATTGTGATGTAATGTGGAGTGACTTTTTTTTTTTTTTAATGTCTATCAACCATTGCAATTAGAACTTTTTGTTTTCAAACAGTTTTATTAAGCGCTGCTCAAAAGAATATCATTACGATTTTATTAATTTAGTGTACATTATATATATATATATATATATAGTAGAGCCCACTCAATATGGTGGGTTAGGTTACAGATCCCCCCCGCTGAAAAGTAGAACATAGCTTTTCTTTCACTTGCAAATGCATATAAAAGCCTAATAACATGTTTACACTATCGTATGCTGTAACAGACTGAATCACCGACAATAAAATGATGCCTGACGCCCTTCTTGGATTTAGCTGCTGAGCCTGTCATGCCCGTCAAAAAACAGGGCCCTACTGAATACAGGCGGGCCTTGATTAACGCGATTAATTCGTCCCGCGAGCGCAAAACGGAAACAATAGGAAAATTTATAATTGGTCCTTGACCTTCTGGAATGTCCATAAAGAATTTTAAAAATAACTTTTGAACTGTATATAATGTAAAAGATAATGAAAATAATTATGGAATTAAATGTTTATTGCATAAAACAGCGGTTCTTAAACTGTGCACCGCGGAATATTTTAAATTTTCGAGGGAAACAGCGGTTCTTAAACTGTGCACCGCGGAATATTTTAAATTTTCGAGGGAAACAGCGATACTCGACATCTGTCGGACGCCGCGCGAACTACTAGTTCGAGGTAGTTCACAGTTTCAGCATTTCTTATTAAGTTGTTTGGACCCAACTAACCGAAACTGTTAGGTATTTCTTTTGGTCTGGGTGCGCCTTGAAAAAATTACTGAGACATTAAAGGCGCTGTGAACCGAGAAACTTTGGGAACCTCTGACATAAAATACACAATGGAGAAATTACTGTTGCAGAAATATTTGAACAGTGTTGACTTTCTATTTTCGTCAACCAATTTCCGATAGCCGACAACAATCTTCTCTGGGCCCTGGTGAAATAAATATCGCAGAGAACATCAAACCTTTTGTTTGAGGTTCTATGCGATATGAAAGATTTCATCTAATTCTTTTACCGTTATCTCCTTCGTGTTACATTTTCATCTGGCGCATTTAAAAATTTGAATTTTTAAATGCAAGTCTGCATTGACTTTATTAGCAGGAGACAAACATGTCTTCTTCTGATGGTTGATGGAACACACCGAGGCGGGCAGCAGGCAAACGTTTGTTTATTGACCGTACGACTCGCAGTAAGCTTAACGCACGATTCAAATCTTTTTCAACTATCGCATAAAAAAAAGGTCGCATTAACTGGAAATTTGCATCGTGTAAAGTGAAAAGTGGTATCATTTTTCAAATAGCGTTAACTGAATATCGTGTTAATTGAACTTGCATTATGCGAGGCCTAGCTGTGTATATATATACAGTGCAACTTCTATTTAACGAATTTCTCTATATTATGAATTTTTTTGCAAAACATTGCACCTTGAAACGAAATTACGTGTAAAATTAACCCCATACGACAAAGTGTTAGTCTCTCTATAACAAATTTTAAAAAAAATTTGTAAAAGCATTTTTGAAGATTTTCAAGCATTTACTGCTAAACAGCTGCTCAAATATACTGCCTCCTTCCTTCCGAAATTGCGCATTAGCATCTGGAATTAAATAATCATCCTTTTAGTGAACATTTGTGGCCATTGACGCCTGTAGGATGGTCTTTGTTTCCTTTTTGTTACAGTTATTAAACCAAATGGGTTTTCTTAAAAGTGGTTGTAAACGTTACAATAAATAGCGTAGATTTGTAAATTGATGTTGGCTCAGGGGAAAGCGAAATTCGCTGCAGTAAACCTTTAGCATGCTGTGGCGGCAATACATAGAATGCTGCCATAGTCGGTTTTTAGTAACGCCTACTGAGTGACATTCGCTTCTCACCTCAACTGTACCACGTGACCTTCATGTCAATCATTATATGATATGTCCGTTCTCATCTAACTGGACCCCCACTAGATGGTTTTCATGTTTTTTTTTTTTTTTTCCCCCGTTCGTTGTCAGTCACATAGGCTATATGCTCTTTTTTTTTTTTTTCCCCCTGAAAAGTAACATACAGCATACATTAATCATAAATTTTCTTTCGTGTATATATGAATGAAAGCGGAATAAAAGAAATTCAAAAAGTCGTATATTTCTTCAAAGTGAGTGATACTGTTGAATTGGCAAGCGAACGTCATTGAGTGGGCGGTACCTGTACTAACAATTCACTGTATGGCCAGCGCAGCGAAGTTTGCAGCGTATGTATCGGCAAAAGCTGCAGTCCAGTAATTTTTACAATTGCGAAAACAATGTCCAAGAAAAAGTGTTTAAGTATTAATGATAAAGCAAAGATTGTTATGTATTGACCAGGATTTTAAGAAAAAAGATGTTGCGGAGAAATATGACATATCTGCAAGCAATTTATCTATGAATTTAAAAAAATTGAGAATCAATTTTAATGCAATTGAAGGAGGAGCAGACAAGAAGCGAATTAAGTTGTGTATATACGAAGATTGTTGATAAAGCTGTTCTAAAATGGGTGCAAATGATACGTGAAAAGAATATCCCAATATCGAGCCTAATAATTAAGCAACAAGCTCTGAAATTTGCACAGTCCCTTGGATATAAAGAATTTAATGTGAGCACTGGATGGCTAGATAAATATAAGAAGCGCCACAGAATTGCGGAAAAGGTTATTTGTGGAGAAAGTGTTAATGTAAGCGAAGAAGATTGCAACAGTTGGAGGAACAATACCAGAAGATTTTGGAAGAATAGGAGCGTAAGGATGTTTCTAATGCTGATGAAATTGGTTTATTCTTTAAATGTCTACCGAATAGAACACTTGCTTTTAAGGATGATAAATGTTTTGGCAGAAAACAAAGCAAAGAAAGAATCACTGTGCTAGTTGGAGCAAATATGACAGGAAGTGAAAAATTAAGACTTTTGGTCGTCGGAATATCAAAAAACCCAAGATGTTTTAGAGGCACAAAATCTTTGGAAGTTGACTACACCTTTAATAAAAAAGCATGGATGACAAGTGATATTTTTGAAGAATGGATATGAAAACTAGACAAGCGTATAACAAAAGAAATCGTGTTGGTAACTGACAACTGTCCGGCACATCCTGCCAAACTTAAAAAAAGTGCGAAGTTGTTTTTATCACCAAATGTAACGTCAAAACTCCAGCCAATGGACCAAGGCATTATTAAAAATTTTAAATTTCATTATCAAAAGAGAATAATAATGAAGATTGTCAATGCATTATCAGAAAATAGAAACTTGGAGGTTACAATTAACCTTAGAGATTGCATCTCCGAACTGACAAAAGTTTGGACAAACGATGTCACTGAATACACTATTCAAAATTGTTTTTCGAAAGCGGGATTTGCATTGAATACAGAAGTCGGACAACGACTGGACGAACAAGATGAACTGCCCCTTTCACAACTGAAAAACTTTTGGATATTATTAGAATCGTTTGGAAACATCGAAAATGAAATAACAATGGATAGTTATGTTTATGTAGATCACAGCAGAACATCCAAATGAAGATGAAATACTGCTGAACAGTGTTAGACGCGACCATGATCACAAAGAAATTAACGATGACGCTGAAGAGACGCATCAGAACAATCCGTAGAAAAGCCAACTCGCGAAGAAATGATTAACGCTTTTAAAATGGTTCGTATGGGTCTACAGTTTTGTGAAAATGTTCCTAATAATTGCTCGGAACAGATGTGAGGTTTTCTTTGAGTATCAGACAATTTTTTTATTGTACTGTGCAAACGAAAATTACAGATTTTTTTAATTTGTGATATTTACCAGCGAAAATTGTATAAACGTAATTTAAATAAGTATGTTTTTTAAATAAAATACATTAAAAATAAATGTAGATTCGTTTTCATTTTCTAATAAAAAAGATATTCTCTGTATAACGAAATTTCTCTATAACGGATTTATCAAATTCAACTGTATATATATATATACAGGTGACCCCCGCTTAACGCTGATCATTCGTTCCGGAAAAACAGAGCGCTAAGTGAATCCGCGCTAAGCGAGCGCCGCTTTCCCATAAGGTAACATATGTATTTATGAGCTGCGGTCGGTGCCATAGTATATTTCCTAATCAATAATAAACAGTAATGAAAAGATGCACAAATGTCGGTCAAAATATTTAATATTCAAATATTTGCACATATAAAATATTCTGCATTACATACGTATAATTATGTGGTAACTACTTGCATATCAAAAGTAAACTTAAAATTCCAATTAAAATAATGAATTTAATTGATTTAATTTAATGGATGAATTTAGGCATTCGTTTCCACAGAAGTCCCGCTTCATCTATGTTAAAAACTTGTTGAGATGTATAACACATAATACCCCTCTTCAATAATTTTAACAAGTTCTTTTTTGAAAGTTTCGGCTCCTTGATCTGCACTAGGCTTCTCCCTGGATTTTAAATTAATTATACCAGCCCTTACCAGATTTAAATGGTTCCACATTTTTTTTTTTAGGCGAGTTTTCTTCAGATCATCATATTGGCTAATCTTTCTCTCTCTCTTTATTTTATTTTTTTTTTTTATATTTAACTTAACTGAATTCTGCATTGGATATTATCTTCAATAAAATTAGTTAGTCTTTCCATTTCAATCCTAATAGCCAGCCTAGCCCTAGTTGCTTGCAGTGGAACAGCTATCTTTCCCGCCGCTAAAATTATTTCTTTATTTTTTTGTTTATAATTGTTCTTACAGTTAAACTTGCGAGTCATAAATTATGGCACACATCCGCTTGTCTTTGACCGGAATCGATTCGCTTCAAAACGTCTAATTTGATTTTCAAATTCAGTCTTTTTCTTACATTTATAGTCTTCGTACTGCGCCCAGACGTTGTTGCTTTTTCATTCCTATTGGTCATTATTAGCTCTTCGAAAATGTAACCTCGTTGGTTGAATTAATTATGATACAATGTTCAAGTAAACTTTCCGTTATGCATGTCTAATACCGTACTGAGTGATGAGTAGACTTCGGATAAATGCATATAACGCAAATATTACAAGCAATATACTTGATCATTTTTAAAAATGTTGATCTCGGAACTACGTAACAAGTCACTGTACTGCAATTAAATTAGCGTGCGAGAAAATTTCACTGAGCGTGGGAAACCAAACGTTTTAATGCTGTTTTGCTATTCATTTTCAAACTATCAACTCCATCAAATGAAACAATTTCGTTAAATATGCCAAAAATGCAATCTGTAAAAGAGCGTTATAGTGATCTGTGACTAGTTATAGTGATCTGTCACAGATCACTATAACTAGTCAGATACAGGTTATAATATAAGAACAGCGTTATAGCGAATCCGCGTAAAGCGAACCGCGTTATAACGGGGGCCTACTGTATATATGTGGCTGGATTTTGTGTACTAATAAAAGGTTTTTACTCTTACTCTATACATGCATATTTTTATTGCAGTCACAATAAATACTGTATAGTAATAAAATAAACCAAAACCTCCTCTATAAAAATAGGTGGATTTTATTTTATTTTTTTGTTGAATAGACTTTTACATATAATCTTTTAATACCTTGCCTTTTCCTTCTCCCTTTAGGCTGCAGTATACAGGAGTGGATACAGTAGATTTACCCCCTACTAAGTGTGTTTTTTATCAGGTTTTCAAGATCCAGAGAACTTTTAAAGTGATTCCTAAATCATCACTTTGAAGGGTATAATGAACTGCACAGCACAAAGGCTATCAGTGCCGTCTGGAAAAAATACTCGCACATTCTTTCAACTGTTTTTATTTATTCTGCATCAGGGGTGGAAGGAGAAACATTGTGGTTGATAGCAGTATAATTTACTATTTTATCTATTTTCACACCAAGCAGTGGTATGATACCAAATTCTTCAGTTGTTCCTTGCATTCAAACTTCATGACATAAAATCCTTCTAGTCACAGGGTTTTGGTTCAGTCCTTCATTTTCAGTTTTGGTGATTTTAACCATGTCATCTTTACTAAGCGTATGATAAATGGTTCGTGCTTCATCACATTGTATATAAACACACCAACACATTTAGAAATGTTTAGTGAAAATTTTGTCATTTGGGTAAACATTGTATATCATGCTTTTAAATTTGTTTATGATGTTGACTTTTTTCCAATAAAAATGAAACTGGTAACATGCTCCTGTTTGAAATTTCACAAGTGAAGAAGTTACATGTATAAAAGTAACATCCTATCCAAGAATTTTTTTTATGTCTGTGAGTGCATGTGATGAAATGGCTCTTCAGAAGAGATTCATTTGTGTACATTTATCATAATGTATCATAAACTTGCAGTTTCCAAATGAAATGCATAATTTTGCTAGAATATATTTATTACAAAATTGCAGAAATCATATTCGTTTTTAACATTTATGTTGTTACATAATTGTTCCGCTAGACAAGTAGGGGAATTTTTTGTAAATGTACCACCGAGTGTATGAATAACAGTGGAGAAATCACATCTTCCCTCCCACAGAATTTGAGAGAATTTTGATTTTGATGATATTTAACATGTGAACCAAGGAATCTCACATAGTAGCTACAGTGATTTGCTGCTTATCAATGATCTTCATTTGTGGTTCTATATCCAGCTGGAGTCTCTGGAACATGGCAGCTGAGTGCACGCAGCTATGAACTTGAATGCTCATGTTGAATGTTAGAGTAGCATAACATAGCTACTCCAGTTTGTAAAGTTAATATTCCAGTCCTCATCTATAGCTGTACTTCCTGTACTAAATAGACTTATGTAGTTGTTTATTATCAATAGTATTACATTGCTTATGCATATAAGCATTGGACATTTTTAACACTTTCATGTTATGAACCAAACTGTTCATATTTTACACTGAGGTACAGGTAAGGTTTGTACAATGTAAGTTCTGACTCTTTTCTACATTTGTAGGAAATGAATGTTACTTTCCTGTAAAGTATAACTGGTGTACTTTACATGAATGGTTGTTGTCTTTATGTGGCATTAAAACATTGAAAAACCAACCTACTATTTAATGGATAAATGAAATCATGCATACACTTAAAAAGCCCTTGAACTAAGAAAGCAAAATCCATCTTTGTCAAAATTTTATCATTGCTTTCATTAATAAGGTTTAATCTATTGTTTTATAATTAACCTTTCTTATTTCAAAGGCTAAAATGTAAATTTCAGTGGGTTTTTCTGTCAATTTCCTTTCTTCTTCCTGCCCTACAGTTTCATTATTAAAGCTGCTTCATGTCATTGTTGCTTGTCTTTGTGTAGCAATATGAGTCTTGTTTTAGTTTATGATGAGTGTTTATTTTCATGTTGCAAAATGCTGCATTTTGTGCATTCTTTGCATGTGCAACAACTGCACTGTAATGTTTATTCACTCTAGAGCAGTGATAAAAGTTTGCCTTTGTAACATTATATAAGAATCTCCTATTTACATAAGTATGTAGAACAAGTGTATTTGAATTTTTAATGCTAATGATGCTGTCAGATTAAAAGTGTCCATCTAAAGCATTTGTAGTTATTGCATGAATTTATGTTTCCTAACACATCCTAACATTGAAAAGGTTCTGTTCTTTGTTACTGACACATAACACATTCCTTAAATGATTCTTTCACAGCAACTTTAATTTTATTTACAAACTGAAGGAAGAAATAATTGCATGCTTACTACAAAACATTTTCTAAATTTTTGGTTTGTTTTAATAAGATTCTTTGCATGAGTTTTTTTTTTTTTTTTTAATTTTGTAACAAATTAATGCTTCACACAGCCTTTCTGTAATTGCAATTAGGGAATTATCCTCATTAAAGACAGTCTTCAGAAATCCAGCAACTGTATAAAATATTTAGTTTCATTTTAATTGAGAGATGGAATTTGTTATCAAATAATATTACTTCTTAAAAAAAAAAAAAAAAAAAAAAAAACATTTTATTAGAGGCAAGTGTGTTTCCATATTTTCTAAATTCATTTCACATAGTCATTAATATGGTGCTTTATCAGATATTTTTGTTTCAGCTGCTGTGCAAGTTACTTTGGTAAAAAGTTTCCCAAAGTTTCCACCATAGGTAAAGGTCAGTTGGATATAGGAGGCTGCAGCTCTTAAAACAAAACTATCCTTGAAAACACAGAACTGTTTGTGGAAAATGCTTGTTTTACTGAACAGCCAAGCACTTGATGCCTCCATGAGAAGCATCAAATGCTTGTGCTATAAAGTGAAATCCCATTAGAACAAATACTATTTTAACAAAAGTATTTCTAGATCTTGGCTGACTTCCATTTTCATCAGTGCTCTTCACATCTTGTTTGACAAAAAAATCAATACAAAAAATTATTTTCAAAGACCACCTGTGTCTAAAATGTGAAAGAAAAACTTCACTGGAAACTTAAATGGTACTGTGTAAATATTTGAAGGTTTTATGTTTTTGTGGTATGTAAGAACTTGTACTATTCATATAAGTTTGGTGTTTGCAACAAATACCGAACAAAAGTGTAAATTATCTTCTGTTTCGATCTGCTACGTTTGTGGATATCATATAGGGATTAAGAAAGTAAACTTGATTGTAAAACATTAATGGCACCAAGTTTTGCAGTGCATATGAAGACTGTTTTGGGTACTTTTTCTGCTATGCTATTTGCAAGTAACATTATGGTAGGTGCATGCCTTTTGCTGTACTTGAAATGGGGATAGACCCAAAAAACCATAGTGAGGATTGCTAATTTTGTATGGTAGATATCAAGGCTTGCCTTGATATCTACCAAAATGAAGAGTGTTCAGAAATGGATGATGAATCTGGTGAACAAGATAATTAGGATTACACCTCAGAAGCCTGTTCAAGTAAAGCAACACATTTTCCTAATCAGCAAGAATTATATAACTTAGTGGGGGACTTGGATCCAATCAAATCCAGTGCAGAGCTCTTGAAATCTCATTTAAAAGATTGGAATATAATGGATTCCAGCTACAGTCAGTTCTGCTATGACGCGGTACATGTGTTCCTAAAAATCTCCGCATTGTGGTATTTTGCACATTAAAAACAACAGGGCTTATGGGAACAACAGAGTCAGAGCACTCAAAAATTGTTCAGTCTGGTAAGTAAAACACTAAAAAAAGTTAGAAACCAATAAAATTGCTAGCACAGGTATAAACATCTTAAATTTAATAAATATTACAGTAAATATAGCACTTTACTTGACAGGATAAGAAGTGTTTGATATTTCTGTTCACTGAGATTTTTTTTTTTTTTTTTCTTTCTTTTTTTGGATTGTAAAATTTAAAACAGTAAAAAAGATATGACGAACATGGAACACATAAATTGCACAAGTGATATACGGAGTAACAAGTTTACGAAGCTTAAAAAATAGAAATGAAGAGAAGATTCTGAAAATTTATTTACATATGTATGATTGAAGATGTCATGGAAGGGGAAACGCATTTCACCATAATAACATAAAAACCCACAGAATTCTAGCTATTGGTATTAACGCAAAGGCAATAAGATCAAGTTTACTACCCGTTTACATTGAATATTGCATTAACAGAAAAGCCCAAAAACGGAGACCTGCAGAAATGTGCTTCTCCGTTCAGACTATCCTGCCTTACAAAATTTCTGTTCGAACAGAAAAACGTGAGCTCCTGGAAACGCGAGTCGGCCTACAATACAGCGAATGACAACAGCGTCGCTGACTAATGGGAAATATAGCTCTCACACATTTGAAATTTTTTAACTTTAGAAATTTGTATGTATTGCTGTGCAGATTATTACATTCAGCTCGGTGCTGGGTTTGCATTCACCTGGTGTTACTTGCAAACAAAATCACACATGAGCCAACGCAAAAATCGCATTATACTCACATTGTTTCCTAATATATCAATCGTGTTGGAGCAAATTCATGTAAAAATGCACATTACAGCAGAACTGACTGTACAAGGTTTCCAAGTAGGAAAAAAAAAGACATGTCACTTGTGCATGTTTTTGCACCATTGTTATTCACTTCCCTCAGTACTAAACTGAAGGAAGAACTAAGTGTGTGCTTATTAAAAATCATCTCCTAAATTTCTGGTTTGTTTTAATAAGATTCTTTGCATGAATACTTTTTTAATTTTGTAACAAAGTACTCATGCTTCTGAATTGTGACCAATACTAATTCCTTCACGAAGAAATTAGTATTGGTCAAAATCCAGAAATGTAGGATAGTTCAAGTAAAAGTGTCTGTAAGCTGTGTTTATTCACATTTCTTATTGTGTACTCTTGATTTAAAAGTATGACTAGTATAAATACAATGTCTGCTGGGGGTTCCCATGCTTTTGTCTACTTCTGGGACTGCAGGGCAATATACCAGCACTATATGAGAAGAGAATAGTCTGCCAGAATTCAGCTGCAGCCTGGTGCACACCTTGTCTCTTGGTTCCAAGAAACAAAGTTTTGCTTAGACCAATCTATATCAAGCTTGGATGGTTAACCAATTTGTTAAAGCTCTGGTTCCTCATGGTGACACCTTCACACACATGGAATCTGTTTCTAAAATTGTCTAATGCAAAAGTGAAAAGTGGCATATTTATTGGTCCATGAAGTTTGTTTGTTTGTTATTTGGTTTTTAGGAACATTAGCAACTAAGGCCATATTGCTCTGTGATATGCGGTGGTCATTCCCTGACCTTTCCGCATCCTCCGTATTTGGTGGTGACGTGGTCCACGAAGTAAAGAAGATGTTGGCCTTGTAATAATTGAAAGACAAAATAAAATGTCTGATGCCGGGCAAACTACCTGGCAGCCAATTTTGCCTTGTACTGAATGAAAATTACAAGAACTAGTTAAATTGCTTTGAAATTACAGAAAAACGGGATGCAGAATGTCATTACTGCATTAGTTGCACTTTCACTTGGATTTTTTCAGACTAAATCCTGGAAATGTTTGAAGATTGTGGTATTCTTAACAAACATATACAGTCGAGAGAGAGGTACCAAGGAAGGTGGGATGAAGCTATGATGGGTGACTATATCTGGTTTTGCACGATCATATTGACTGCAAAAGACAGGTGTTCAAAAAAGTTTTAAAGAAATGCTTTTTGATTAACCTGAGGAGAGTTGTTTTTTTTTTTTTTAAAACTTACTCTATTCTGTACAGAATTTGACATTATTAATAAATCTGATATAGTATTACTGCATACTTTTCTTTCATTCTGGGCAAACCAATCACTGATTCTATGCAAAAGCTAAGATCACATTAGGAATCAGCATACCTAAATTCATAAAGAAAGGTTGCTGATCTACACCAAATCAACAACCTTTTTGAAAATCTTTTATGTGATGTTTTTTAATTATAATTACTAAAGGACTAACAAATTTTAGTTTTATTGCAACCTACTAGAATATGCAAAGCTCTTGACCCAATACCCTCAATTTACTAAAACATTATAGGCCATGCTTTGAGTTCTCAACTGGCACTACACCTAAAGTGTAGTGCATTAAATAAGACAAGTCTTGAATATACCAACACAAATGAATTTGAAAAAACTGAATTATTCATATCAAAACTGATTATTTTCTTGTTTTTTTTTTGAACCTTCAGCTTCTCGTCTAACTTGAAAAAAGGGACAAAGAGTATCCAAAACATAACCTTATATTTTTTTTTTAATTGGGAGTATACTGGGCTTTGTACCTACTACATTGGAGCCACACTAGCTACAAGCATACTGGTCCAGTATGCTTGTAACTAGTGTAGTATGCTGTGTCCCCCACTTGTTGAGTTATATACTTCCAAAGAGGCCAGTTGTATTTGTTCCAAGCCACGTTTTTGCCCCAGTAAAATTATCTTATTGCAATTTAACTACGTATTATGTAAAATATATATATATATTTTTAATGTATATATTTTTTTCCTTGCCCTTATTTCATATGCACGAAGAAAAAAAAAAATAGGAAACTTAAGTTTAATGGTCTGGAAAAACTCAACAAAGACAAGTCTAAAAAAATTGCTTTGAATTAGATGTGAGTGATACAATTTTAAAAGACTGGGAAAAAAAATCATATGTCTAGAAGGATTTTGCACTCAGTTTGTTTCATAAGGGCTGTTAAGTTCTTATTTTACTTTTAAAAAAAAAATAGATAGTAGACAATTCATTATGGTTGTGGTTTATAAGAAAGGTAATACAGAACTCCAATCAGCAGACCCATAAAAGCAGCATTAAAGAAAATGCTTTGGTCAAAAGACTGATGGTGCAGAAAGTTTACAGCAAGTAATGGATTAGACGATGTTACAAAAAATGTCACGGTATTCATGTATTGAGCATTAGCTAAAAGAAATTATCTGCTGATCAGCCTGCTACTCAAACATGTAAGAAAATTTAAAGTCATTTATCAACAGAGTAAAACAAAAAAATTGATTAGAGAACAGTTTCTACAATGCCGGAAGAAATTATCTACTGATCAGCCTGCTACTCAAACATGTAAAAAAATTTAAGGTCATTTATCAACAGAGAAAAACAAAAAAATTGATTAGAGAAACATTTCTACAATATGGATGAAAGAGGACTGAACTATAAGATGTTACCTACAACAGTCAAAAAAAAGTGGAGCCTGCCACACCACACAAAAAATCCAAAGAGAGAATTACCACAGCTGCCTGCAGAAATGTAACTGTAACTTGCTGCTTTTTTGTTGTTGGTAAAATCATAAATTGGTAAAATCTAGAGCTGTTACAAATATAAATTGTTAATCTTTATTAGCTTACTACCACTCATAAAAATCAGCATGGATGGACTCTGCATTATTCAAAGAATGGTTTTCCCTGGGAATTTGTTCCTTCTGTACAGAAACACTTGAAAAAAATAAATTTACTTGAGAAGGCTCTTTCTGGATAATACTCTTGCACATTCCAATTGTGAGGAACTCAAACAAGAGGATATAAAGGCCATGTGTTATTCACCGAATGTGGCCTATGGATCAAGGAGTTTTAGAACGTGTTAAGAGACAACATAGGTAAAAATTTTTGAGTTAAATTTTGGAAAAAAATAGAACATACAAATATAAAGTCTTATAGAATTCTTAAAAGTAATAAAAAATGTGTTTACAATATAGCAACTAATATAAAGGAAATTCCAAGTTCAATATTTACTAAATACTTTGGCCCAAGATTGACAATGCTGTTGAAAGTCCTGTAATGGAAGAAATAATGAAGAAAATAGCTGATTAAATATTTCAGCCAAAATGAAAGTTACAAAAAATTACAGCAAGGAGAAAAACAAGAGTAGATTCAACAATGTTTTCCAACAATCAGGGCTAAAATCCCTTACCACAAATGCAGCAATACATTACAATGAACAAAAGTTTGATTCATTTTATGATATGTCTACTGAATGTTAATAGTTAATGATGTCTACTGAACTATGCAAAATTCTACATTTAATCACTTAAATAGGATGAACATTGATTTTCTGTAATGAATGTACATGTGTATATGTTTTAAGTGAAAATAAAACTTAAGGTATGTATGTATATATACTTTTTTTTTTTTATGATTCCCTGCTTTTAACCGATTTTTTTCAATTAACTGACCATCTGCTGGTCCTGATCACATTGGGTTGGGGGGGGGGGTTTCTATTGTATGTTTCAATAGAGCTAAAATTTGTTAGCAGTACAAGAGTTAAGTGTCACCTAATTAAAAATACTTTTTTTGTTACTTTAGTTAACTCCTTGATTTAGCATTGGTGTAGCTTACCAACATGTATCACAAAAAAAAAAAAAAAATAAAAGATTAGGGTCAGTAACAAAGCGAAGCATCATATTTTTAAGATTTTGCTCTAGAAACATTCCCATAAGCAGTTCATTCGATCTGCAAGAAGTGTTTAGAATTAATAATTGAATTCAACTCATTTCAAACTGGACCCACATATTTTCAACCATACAATTAACAGTGAATTTTTGTATTAATGTTGGAGGGGGAGGGGGGTTAAAATTAACAATAGTATCTACTGTACCATATTTCTGAATGTAGAGTATTTGTTATAAATAAAAGTGTTTAGAATGATACTCTGAGCAAAATATTTTTGTTTATAGTATGCATATTTCATTACTTACTTGCTGTTGATGTTTAAAGTTTAAATTACTACTTCTGTATATTACAAAGTACAGTAGAATTTATTTGAACAAATAATTATTTTGAAATAATTATCAGCAATATTCATTAGAATGAAATTTTGCTGATTCATGCATCTGTGAGAAATTCATTGTATAGCATTCTTGTGAAACATTCTTATATTCTATTAGTATTCACAATTCATGCAAGAATCATTAATATGAAATTGCTTTTTTAGTAAAAAAAAAAAAATTATTTAAAAGAAATACAGTGTAATTTCAACTGCCTAGGGTAGTTTTTACCAGATTCTGTTCATGTGGCTGCCCCAGTGTAACAAATTTAAGTGAATGCTTGCTAAAACATTTATGATTTAAAAAATACTAATTTATGGTTACTAGAAAACATGCCTTTTATAGATTTTGAAGTTTGATGCTTTCCTGTCAAAGGTCTTTTCTTAGGTCACTTTAAATGAAAGCAGATATCATATGAGTGAGTGTTTTTTTACAAGACTAAGTTCCCTGCAGATCACCAGCTGGCTGAAGTGTTCCATGAAATGGTCTGCCAAAAACTGGCACTTTAAAATTAATGTCTAGACTAAAAACAAATTTTTGTGATGTAATTAATTTTAATTATGTTTCTAGTAATGAAATAAAGTTTATATTTAAGAATTGCATATATGTACAGATATGGTGTTCCGTGAATTTCTTATCCATTCCAAAATGTTTCATACTGGGGGGGTTAAAAAAGAAGCAAGCCCTAAATAATTTCCCACCAAAAATATGCACAACCTCAAGGGCCTTATAAAACTTTCCTATAAGACAACTTCAGCAGAGAGGTTGTTGGTTTTTAAGTGCATCAGCAACTTATACCATATTGTGCCATTCTGTGCTATGTCTGTAGAAGTGTGGTGTGTTCATGGACCATTTTTGTGTTGTGTAGAATAATTGTGAGATGACTCTATTCTATCCACCTCAGATCAGCTAACTGTAGCCCCAACAGTGGAATAGTAAAAAAGTAAATAAGTTCTACAAAACTTATGAAGTGAAATCACTGCATCATGTGACTCTATTTACATGTATCACACTACACTGCAGTCCATGTTTTTTGTCATAATTAAAAACATGTATTGGCCATATTTTTGCTTTGGTGGCTCCACTTTCTGGGAGTCCATCACCTTCATGTACCTTTGGTGGACATTTATCACTACTCCACAAGTCATGCAACATTCATTCAGCGATACTACCTTAATTCTGGCATAATCAAGGATGAACATAAGTTAAACTTTAATGAAGGAATTAAAATTCATATTGATATTCTATAGTCAGGACAACTTTAATATATGGATCAAGAGCTATCTAGTGGCTGGGCTGTAAAAACCATTTTAAAAGCAGCACTCTTGAGAAGTAAAAAATACCGAGACTGTTTGATGATGCCCATAATAACCTCATAGACAAATCTTGTACTAGGAGGATGCTGGATCTTTGCTCTTTAGACCTGAAGATGGTTTTCATCATTTCAGGTCTAAAGCCTCCAATATACTTGGTGTAGTTTCTGACCTTGCACATTAGGGATACTAACTAACATTTTAACAGTCCCAGCATAGAGGAAGTGCAAGCAGATGATTCAGTTGTTGCAGAATGACCTGCAATATCAGTGTTTTAGATTCCTAATATCTGTGTTTGTATTCCAACCTAATAGCATTTGTTTACAGTGTAATCGAAACAAAGTTTACCATGAACATAAATGGGGTACCTCAGAACTCTGATTAGGGTGATTTCATTTTTTATCTGCCAATTTGAAACAAGATTTTTGAATTTTTTTTGTTGGCATTCTATATCTCCCCCTAAACAGGTGCAACCTGTTTCTGGGGAGATACACTGTCAGATACACCTTCAGAGGGACATTTATTTCAAACTGCAATCTTCAACCCTGAGTTAGGTGTGTCAGGTCAACGAGACCCTGACAATAATTCACCAATTCGTTCTTCATCTGCTCTGTCCAATAAGCAAAGTATTGGTATTACCTGGTCACCTTCAATATACTTGGTGTAGTGTTCCTGAACTTGCACACTGGGGTTACTAACAGTCCCAGCATAGAGAAGGTGCAAACGGGTGATTCAGTTGTTGCAGAATTGCAGAATGACCAGACTTTCATCCCATGAGTAGGATCTAAATATCAGTGTGATATTCTTGCGCTCTTGAAACTCGTGGGATGAAATTACCAATATCTGTACCTCAACTCAATAACATTTGTTTACAGTTTGATCAAAACCAAGTTTACCATGACCATAAATGGGGTGCCTGAGCACTTTGATTATAGGATGGTTTCATTTTTATATCCCAATCTGAAACAAGATTTTTGAATTTTTTAGTTGATATTCTATATGGGTGCCCCCTGTTTAGGGAGAAATTCGAAATATAAATGTCGGTAGGACATTTATATTTCAAACCACAGCCTTTAACTCTTAAAAATTCATGATTATGTTAAACCTAATTATGTGCATGTGCTGATTGGCAACTGTCATGTACAGTTATTGGTACCAAGCCCTTTCCTCTAATTGGTAATGTTTTCTGGCTTTGTGACCCTACAATGTCTGGAATCAAACTGTTGATGCATGTGCTTTATGCAGCAAGCATTCTTGTTATGGACAGGTTGGTGGCTAATTGCAGCCTTTGTTGAACAGAGCAGTTTATAAATTTGAATTCACTTGCTAACAGATTTTGTGTTTAGGGGGTTTACTTTTAAAAAACAAAAAATTCATAAATTGATTATATTGTTTATATTTTTAATATAAACAAATTTTTCACATTTATATTCAAAAAAGATTGAAAATAAATGTACCACTTTTCAATTTTTTTTTTGCAGAATTTCAAAATTTTTATAGGCATAGAGGAATTTCAATTTTGCATGTGACTAGTGATTGGTTAAACAAAATAGCCATTAGAATTACAGGTGCAATATACTTGGAATTCTATGTTTATGGCCCAACTGAAACAAAATTTCCAGATTTTTAAACCAAGTATGAGAGCTCAGTGCTATGGATATTTTTATTTTAGTGTTAGTAATGGTAAGTGATGAAAGAAAGCAAGCTTAAAGAGCATCAACCAAAAAAAAAAAAAAAAAAATTTTCCATTTCACCTATCCATCCAACAGTTTGTCTAATTAATTCCTTGAATTCATTAAAGCCATCCACCTCCACATCAGGCAGAGGTTATTCCACCAATCAACCACCTGTTGCTAAAGGCAAACTTCTGCCTACCTATCCTGCCTCAATTTGAATTTATGTCCCCAAATGTGCATAGTCTGATTAAGACAAAGAATCCTTTAAAACTCTTATGTTTATGGCCCAACTGAAACAAAATTTCCAGATTTTTAAACCAAGTATGAGAGCTCATACTTGGTTTAAAATCAGCCTTGGGTTGCTCAATCCTTATAAAACTCAATCAGATTGCCTAGTCTCCAGACACTAATTTGCATAACTAAAGCCTTTCTTGGTAAAAACACCCATTTGTTCCCTTCACCAATCTCGTTGCCCATTTCTGTACGTATTTGAGTAGATCTACATCTTCCTAAAATGAGGCCTCAAGAACTGTATGCAGTACTCAAGATGCAGTCTGACCATTGCTTTATACAACGGAACAATCACCTCCTCATCCATTACTAGCAAAATTCATGTACAGGAACTCCCCAACTTACAGAAAGCAAATCCGACTTTACTTAAGTTTTCGCTGGCCGGTGCAAACTTAAAATCGGGGAAACGTGTTTTGTATCCCATAGGAATAAATGGAAATATTGTGAAAATATCCTAATGTGAACCCAATAACACATTGGTTTTTTTTTTTTTTTTTTTTGTAATTCGTTCCAAGTCCTTGGAAGTTGAAAATTTTGCTATATTACTAAGCTATTTATCTCTCTAAATGGATCGTTATCATATGTTCCATTAAAGAATCAATTTTGAGCACCTTTGTGATATTCTTCTAAGGCACGATTCTGGAGGTCACAACCATAAAAACAATTTGCATTTTTCGGTTTATTGGACTTTTCTGTTAGTGCATCTAATTATAAACGGGTAGTAAACTCGATCTTCTTGTATTTGTGATAATAATGATAACTGCAATTGTGGGTTTTTACGCTATTAATATGTGAAATGTGTTCCCCGTCACTGAAATCTTCAATCATATAAAAATATAAATATTATTTTCAGAATTTTCTCTTCATTCCTATTTACTTATTACAATGGTGAAGGGAAAGGGACCAATGAAAAGTGCAAGTGCTAGGAAACCAAACAAAATTGATTTAGAAATGAAGTAAATAAATAATAAATAAATTTTCTGTTTATACTCCGGCACGACAACCAAGTCAGTAGAGTTTACAATAAATCGTCAATACAAATATTTATCGTATTTAGTAGTCACGGGCTTGAACCCCGGTCCACTCAAGGAACGTGTGCGATGCACTCTCGCTCCTGACCACTGGTACAAAGCAGGACAAAGTTTGTCATCTATTGCAAGGGAATTAGGTCTCGCTGCTTCAACAGTGAATACTATTTTAAAGGACAGTGCACATATAAAAGAACATGTCAAAGGATCAATGCACTTAAGACCAAAACAGCATCTAGGTGCTATTCAGAAGAGAGTGCCCCTGAGTTAATGACCATTGAAACAAAAGCAACAAGTATTTATAAAGATATTTTTAGAAATGAAGTACAAAGCAGGACAAAGTTTGTCATCTATTGCAAGGGAATTAGGTCTCGCTGCTTCAACAGTGAATACTATTTTAAAGGACAGTGCACATATAAAAGAACATGTCAAAGGGTCAATGCACTTAAGACCAAAACAGCATCCAGGTGCTATTCAGAAGAGAGTGCCCCTGAGTTAATGACCATTGAAACAAAAGCAACAAGTATTTATAAAGATATTAAGGATAAGTATGGCAAACCCCAACCCAAGTTGGTGGCAAGCAAAAGGTGGTTTAATAGGTTCAAGCATCGAGCTGGTTTCTACAAAGTTAAAGTATGTGGTGAAGTTGCCAGTGCCGATTCTGCAGCTGCAGAGAAATTTTGTGATGTGTTGGAAAAAATTATTGATGAAGGTGGCCATTCAACACAGAAAATTTTTACCATTGACGAGATTGCTCTGTATTGGAAAAAAATGTCTGATACAGAGGAAAATACAATGCCAGGTTTCAAGGCGTCGAAAGATAGGGCATGCTCTTGCTTGGGGCTAATGCAGTGGGAGATTACATATTGAAACCACTGCTTGTGTACCATTTTGGAAATTCTCATGCATTAAGGGCATCAATAAAGTCACCCTACCCGTGCATTTCCGATCGAACCAGAGAGCATGAATAACAATATCTCTCTTTGAGGATTGGTTTAAATGCTGCTTCATTCCCGAGGTTGAAAAATATTGTAAAGACAACGACGTTCCTTTCAAGATTTTGCTTCTATTAGATAATGCTCCTGGACATCTGACGCATCTAGATGATTTCAATTTGAACATGAGAGTCATATTTCTACCGCCAAACATAACTTCACTCATCCAACCTATGGATCAGGGTGTTATTTCGAATTTAAAAGCATTTACTACAACATTTGCTCAGGCATTGTCTGCAGTAGATGATGAGAAAAATTTTACGTTAAGAGACTTAGAAATCTTACGATATTTACCACGCCATCTTAAACATCAATAAGGCCTGGGTGGAAATTACTAACAGTTGTTTAAATGGCGCATGGAAGAAAATATGCCCACAGCACGTAAAAGGCTTCGAAGGAGTTGAAAAAAAAAAAACGAATCATATGAAGAGATAACAGATAAGACTGTAAAGGTTGCAGAGCTACTTCAGTTGGAGGTTGATGCCAAAGATGTGGAGTTAGAGGAAGAAGAGAAGGAATTATCTAATGAAGAACTTATTGACTTGCAGGCAGCGATAGTGAAAGAAGAAAATGCTGACAAAGCTCAAGATGAACCAAATGAGGAGCCGAGACACTTCATCACCAGAGAGATGGCAATGGCATGGTAAGGTTTGAGAAGATGGATCCTGACAGCAAACGATTCTTAAAAGTTAACAGAGGGGTGAATGATATGCTTGCTTGCTACAAAGAAATCTACGATGAAA